>NW_018405827.1:260790-270527 GCF_002113885.1 Mizuhopecten yessoensis
CCCCCCTTTTGGCGGCGGACTGACCTTTTTCGGGCCGGCCCGAAATGGTCTGATCGGCCGGGAATGGGAACATATTAACATTTCAAAATGCATCAAATAATACACGGAGCTTGTATAAAAAAAATCTAGGGCTACACCCCACACATCCCATACGGCATCCTAGCAAATATTGTGGGTTTCCGTTATCTGATATTTTTACTACATTTTCTTTATTAAAACAATATTTGTTGGCATCGCTACGCTCGTATACTTTGTATCTTGACCCTAAAGTGTTTTTTTTATTTTACCACCTCCGCAAAACCCCAAGTTGCAACTTGCAACGCTCTGCGATTATATTATTGACCGCTCGTTATAGATGATCTGAAAATCAATACTTTTTATTGTAACCTTCCTAACCGCCCGGGCGATATTAATCATATCATTATACAAGAATGATAAAGGGTTTTTTTGGCTGACAATATTATGTATAATCGACTAAACATATCCATTCAATTATTTTGGTATTATATATTGTTGGAACTGTTTAACTATCTTGTATGTACAACATAATATCTCATTGTGGTATTTATAGCTTACCATCGTGTACGTACAAGAAAGTATCTTCACACAGCATACTATTGTGTACGTAGTAATAAGTTGTACGTACCAGAATGAGATGATATGCTGTACTTACAAGTATGATGAATTTGAATTAAATTTAAAGGTGACGCGTATGTGCCTCCTAAGTTGTACCATTTTAACCAGATAGCTTAGCAAATGTACCACTGTTGGTAAGATGCACGCCCTTACATGAGTTAATCAGCGTGGACATTTCAGATATATCATTGTCTACATTAGTGAACTAGTCAACAATTATAAAACGCGAGACTATATAGCTAGTGGCCTTGGGTGTCGCAATGATTTGAACTTATCCGTTTGTTTAGCAACTTAGTGATGCCATGAGTAACTCATTAATTAAACAGCAACGATGTTATTGTGTTATTTGTTCTTTAGTACGACAAACTATTACATGAAGTACTGTACTGTAGGTACAATGTCTGAAGACTAGATATTGTGCGTCCCTACATTCATTTTTTGACGGTGGACCAATAGTATCCCCCATGCGGGCGGGACCCCAAATTAGGTAATAATGAACAAGCCCCCTGTGGATTCATACATTTGTCAGCACCAGGTTGCCCCTATAATAATACCATCTGACTTCTAAAACACGCTATTGATAGAGAATTTGAACCGAAACTTTAATTTTCTTTCCAGTACACAAAAAAAGTCTTTGGGCCATACTTAAAATATGTTTTTTTCTTCTTGTTAGTTAAACATAAAAACAATCCTCAGAACACGGGAAATCGCTTCTGAGGCGTTCTAGAAAACACAATTTTTTGGGGGGAGATCCCCCAAACCCCCCTTACGGGAGGGGGGAGACACCCTCCCGTACCCTCCCCCTACTCGCGCTACGCGCTCGGCAGCACACCGTTGACTTTAGAGAAAATATTCTCGGCCCCCCCTTTTAGGAAATCCTGGATCCGCCCCTGCATGCAACCGGCTTTGAAGTGACAGAATCACATGCTGGGTGAAATTATTCTTGAACCGATCGAGAGTCCCACTTGGTTTTCCATAGTACGAAATTTGTATATTTGGCCCCTTTATTTCCAAATCGCGATCATACGATTTGTTGAAAGTAACAAAACGCTTTTGTCTCCGGATAAAGGAGTGCCCAATGCATAAAATGTTGGTGGAGTTGCAATTGGCAGACATCTCGAAATGGCGCGAAAACAATCTATAAATAGAAACCAAACCCCCGAGAAACGACACAGTTTAAGTAGCGCAAACAATAAACCTGGTTAGTAGACAACCAATATACTTACAAAAACTACGCCCCTGATCGATAAAAACTAACACGGACTTAACGTTTTTGGTGTTCTGAAACTCAATCTGCCTTAAATGATTTTTTAAAAACCGTTGAAAACTGGAACAGCCTTCATGTGGTTCACTGTTAAAAGGAAGGAACTTGTAATGAAAGGGAGATTACTCTAATGGCAATTCCCATAAGGTAGCACACCACCAATCCCTGACCTCTTCATTGACATAATACACAGGTTTACCATAAAATATATGTATATGTTATAAAATGTTATATATTCTTGAGTCTCCCTCAACCTCGTTGTCTTGGCAGTTATGGTCCTTCAGTTTCTGATGATAGGCCTCCAGTTAAGGTATACGTACTTTGTCCTCCAGTACACTGAACATGGAGTAAGTCTGTATATAAAATATAATGTAACATAATTGGCTTTAATCGGCAATTTTTTCCGGTATATTACGAAAATAACTAGGCAAATTTCTTGGGTCGTGGGCGAAATTTGTTTTTGACATTGGCCTTGATCTCTATCCAAAGAGCGCGACATCAACGCAGGCGATATTGAAAGAATTGACTCTCGATGGGTTTTCGGAACTTGCATTAAAAAATGTCTACGCGCAGCATTATCATTAAAAGAATTTTGAATACAGTATTTCAGAACTAGATTTTATTTTCCGATTTACAGCAAAGGGATGTGGATATAGGCCTGGTCGGAACCAGAAATGCACGCTTTCCCAGAGCTAAACCTTAGTTGTATAATAGACAAACATGGATGTAGACTTATAGTTTCCATCAAATTCATTCGGAGAAGGTACCGGAGTGATCCCTTGGGATGAATCGGTGGGAGCAATATATTTGTGAATGAAAGGTGACATTCTAGCAATCATTTCCCGAACAATCGACAGAATTCAGTCCATGACGCGAACAGAATAGTAAGAAGTGTTATGTATATCGACCTTATATCCCGTTAAAGTGGAATGCTGCATTACTGTGATATGTACAGTATCAACGTTCAAATTTATCACACTTATCAAGATTTATTAGTAATATTTTTTTTAGTATATAATGTTAATTGAAAAAAGCTACTCTCGATATAAGGTAGCGTGCAACCTTAATATTTCACATTGAATTTGAAAACTTATAGATACACTTGGCACGTCTTATACTTTAAGATTACGAATTAAAATCTCTCTGTTGTAAATAAAATATGTTGGCAAAGAAAGGGACTCCTACATGATGTTAAAGACTTCACTATTAAACCGACTTCATCGGCAGTAAATGTATATCGCTATATTTGTTAAAACCATGGCACAGTGGCATGTTCTATCTGCCGTAAAGAAATTATCCCGGTAGAGTTTCATCATACATCATAGTCCTGTCTGGCAACAGTTCCGGTTAATGGTGCTATTGTTTGTCACGAGCCTAATTTCCTCTGAGACGGTTTCCCGCTTTTTAGCGCAATAATAAGCATGATTGAGAATAACGTCTCTTCACGGTAATCACAGAATATTACATTTGTTATCGCAAATTATCTATCAATGAAAGACAGATAAAAACAATCTCAATGCATAATTGCAAAATAAAAATTACATTTTTTTGAATAAGAAAAAAACATACGCAAACAAACAGACAACGCAGATAAAACAACCCAAACGCTAAACATATGTTACTTATGCTCTTTAATATAGGTCACATGTCTCAGAGCCGAACTTCTTATGACGTCACTTCCTCTTATTCTTTAGAATCCTCCAAATGATACAATATTTTCGCTCATCCATTTAACAAATATCTGAAAAGAAATATAAACATGATTACGCTACATCAATGAGATGATTTAACGACATATTGAGTCTTTGAAGGCTTTGACTAGGTAGTCATGGCATTCTTTATGGTCAGGATCCCCGTTCCACTGCCAGAAACTGTAACTTAGTACTGGAAACTTTTTTTCAGCATGATTATGACTTTGATAGTCATTTCTAGAAGGAAAACCGTACCTTCCGATACTTGTATGAGGAATAATACAGATGAAATAATCAAAATAAAACCAATGACGGTGTTCTGCGTGTAAATATTTAGCGGGGCTATACCGTGATTCGGACCAGGACTTCAGATTGTAACCCGCTGTACCATCGATCTAACCGATATATATCTACCTGGTCAACAGAAATATACAAGCCCCACTATGCTAATAATTAAATCCAAACGGAAGTTAAGTGAAACGTACCGTATATAGGTAAAATCTCAACGCAATTGGACAGTGATCTTTTAATTTACACATTACACGGTAGCGGCTCTGGTTACATAATACGGCATGAATCGTCATTGTATGTTATACATGTATGTTAATATGAAAGCTAGGGAGGTTGCTTGAATGGAACAAAAAAGCAACCTTTTATTTAAAATGAGATATTCAGTTTGTACTCTAAGTTTGGAACCTTTTATGATAGTAGAGTTCCCACAATAGGGTCTCGTGACCACTTTTCCCGAAGCTAGGTTTTGAATTTGATTTTTGTCAATTTGAGGGTGCTGATTAAAATGAGCTGGGGTGAACCTCGTGAAAATGTGGGCTACAATGTAACTAGGTCAGACGCGAAAATTCAAAATGGCCGCCACCCGGCCTCCAGTATATCATAAAAATATCTTGGTTATAGATGTCCGTTTTATATGAGTTTTGGGTCTACATATATGTTTTAAGGGTCATGGATTTCATTTATTAGCACAATAACTCGATAAAATTAAGTTTTAGAACAACATTTTTTTTTTATGATTTTGCTGCCAAAAACCAGGATAAGCCAGCAGACTGCAAAGGAAAAGACCAGGGAGACACCCTTCATGGTTTGGATGCAATGTTTTCATCTTTAATCATTGTAAACTAGATGAAAACCACCATTGTATTAAATGTCTGGTAATGATTTTGTCCATTTCGGGTTTAACATCCTCGTAACGGCCAGAATCATACATGTATGATTGGTTTGGTTTTAGTTTGTTTAACGTCCTTTTATCAGCTAAGGTCATTTAAGGACGTGCCTCCATGTGTGTTGTGTAAGCGTGCATGTGTGTATGAGAAAGGGTATGTTGGTGGACTCTCCTCCTTGTGATAGCGTGGATCAGATGCCGACTTTATAGTGCTATCCCACTGAAATACCATGCACCCAGCACAGTATTCCGTCCGGTCACGTTATACAGACAAGGATGAAGCAGTTGCTGCTATACGTTAAGCAGGGAATAACAACTACCATTTTTGAGGACCGGCCTTGGGACAGAACCCATTGTCTTCCTTACCTGCGCGAGCGTTAAACGTTAAAGCCAAAAGTGAGCTGTTGCCAAATAAGGCTCTAGGAAACAAAATGGAGTTAGAAGAAGAAAGAAATATAATACAGATCCCAAACATTGCAAAGGCTGTACCAGATTGATTTTGGTTGCTTTTCTGTCCCCTAATAGAGGGCCTAAAAGCAAATCCCCAATGGATCATATGAGGACAGGTGCCTGGAAAATCGCCGCCACAAACAACAAGTAAGAAGACAGGAAAGATAGGAAACGAGAAATATCTAAAGTGTTGTAAGCGGAGAAGCAGACCAATCTTGGTCTCTTCCATATCCTCTTCGTATCCCCTGTGACCGGATGTAATACCGTGCTGGGTGCTTTCGGCATGGTATTTCAGTGAGATAGCACCATAAAGTTGGCATCAGATCCACGCTATGACAAGGAGGCAAGCCCACCAACATACCCTTTCTCTGGCCCACATACACACATGCACGCTTACACAACACACATTGAGGCACGTCCTGAAATGACCTTAGCTGATAAAAGGACGTTAAACAAATTAAAACCAAACCAATTATATGATTCTGGCCGTTGCGATGACGTTAAACCCGAAATTGACAAAATCATTGACTAGACATTTAATACAATGGTGGTTTTATCAATTTTACAATGGTTAAAGATGAAAAATTTGCATCCAAACCATTAAGAGTGTCCTCTGGTCTTTTCATTTTCAGTCTGCTGGCGGTTATCCTGGTTTTTGGAAGCAAAATAATAAAAAAAGCAATTTTCGTTCTAACACTTACTTTTATCGAGTTATTGTGCTAATAAACATATATGTAGTCCCAACAATCATACAAAACGGACATGTAGACGCAAATTTATGTAAATTTATGATATACTGGAGGCCGGGTGGCGGCCATTTTGAATTTTCGCGTCTTACCGACTTAACCCACACTTTTACGAGGTTCACCCCAGCTCATTTTAATCAGCACCATGAAATTGATTAAAATCAACTTTCAAACCTTGGTCCAGGAAAAATGGTCACGGGACCCCATTATTGGAACTCTACTATGACGTCATAGAAGGATATATGACGGTAAGTACATGTAAAGTATACTCACGTTATAATGTTCGGACTGGAATTCATCAAGGCTGATCGTTTTATCTGAAATAACATTGTTAAACAGTGACTGTTATTAAACAGAACATGCTAAACATAATTTTATGTTAGTTTATCAAGTACTATCACAAATGGAAAAACAGAGTTAAAATATGTGTATATCATGCATATCATAAACGATATACACTATGATATTTACACTGAAAAAAGGTAAAATAATCAATATCAACATTTATGTTAACATTTCACAGTAAATAAACAGCCAAACAAATAAGAATTTGAAAAAAAACCAGGACCTCAACAAAATAAAAATAAAAGCGAACTCCACAAAAAAGCAAAGTTAAACTTAATTGATATGAAATTTCTGTAGTAGATGTAACGAATCATCAAATCTTGTCATCCTCTTTTGCTCAAATGTATTTGGTGGCATAACATAATACCGAATCATGGTATTCTAGCATTTATGAATGACAAGTGTGCTTTTTGTGCGGCATCGGAGCCCTGTAATTACTAAACATTAAAAAGCCCGTGTCTATATTGGGAAACAACGTGTTATTTATAAAACAAAATACAGTTATGTTAAGTTCTAAGCAGCAAAGCACAAGTCTCCAAGAGTTATTCCCCTTCCTCTGAACCCATCGCGCATTTGGGGGTACATGTATCATCTGTTTTCATTATACTTATTAAATTACATTTGTATGTATATTAACAAAACATACTCTTACACCAGGAGAGAATATCGTTACATCTGCGTTCCGCTCCTGGTGAGTAAACATGGAATAACCATGCACATCCTAAAAGCACTGTCGCTTACTGAATAATCGCCATATGAGAATTATTATAGTCCCTATAACCGTCTAATTGTTTCTAAAAGTTACATATATGTTTTTAACCAATAATAATTATCCGAGGTATTAAAAACGGATATTTATATATTCATAACTAGTATTAGAAACTATGTTGATGCATGACTATAGCTTTGAAGAATCATTTCTGAAAAGGAAACCATAATTTCCTGGATTTTTTAAACAAATATTTAAGGTAAAATAAACAAGATAACATTAACAATTTGCAGTGGACTGACTTTAAAAAATTAAGGTCGGCTAGATCAGAATTCGAACCCCGAACCTTAGAGATGTTGGGCTCAATTATTATGTCGCTCTGAAAAACTAAGCTACTTTGTTAGGGAAAAACTTAGGCCTTATCGGGCAAGTACCGTGTTTGACAACTTGAGAATCCCCCTCCCTGTTGTTTACCCAAAGGTGTAAATGCATTTATTATTCCGTGAAATGCAGGTTTAATCTCTTACCAGCATTCGAGTCATATTCTTGCCAGAATATTTCTTCCAGGTGCATGATATTTTGTTTTTTGGACAAAAACTTAAAAACATAGGCTGGGTCAAGTCCACACGCTACAAGAAATGAAGATACATATGTTTATCAGTGGAATGAAATAAAAAATTACAAAATATTTATAACAGCATCAACACATTAACAAAATTGAAATTCAAAGTCAATACTGTAAATGAACAGAGAAGACACATCACAAAGGAGAGATAACAACACACAAAATAGCATCACAAAAAACAAAAGTCAACAACAGGAACTAAATAGACACAACACTGCGAACAGACAACAAGAGGAACTGAATAGACACAGCACTGGGAACAGACAACAACGGGAACTGAATATACACAACACTATGAACATACAACAATGGGAACTGAATGGACAAAACACTGCGAACAGAAAACCACAGGAACTGAATAGACAAAACACTGCGACCAGACAACAAGAAGAACTAAATAGACACAACACGGCGAACAGACAACAACACCCCCTGAATAGACACAACACTGTGAACATACAACACAACAGGAACTAAATAGAAACAACACTGCGAACAGACAAAAACAGGAACTGAATAGACAAAACACTGCGACCAGACAACAAGAAGAACTGAATAGACACAGCACTGGGAACAGCCAACAACAGGAACTGAATGGACACAACAATGCGAACAGACAACAACACCCCCTGAATAGACACAACACTGCGAACAGACAACAACAAGAACTGAATATACACAGCACTGGGAACAGACAACAACAGGAACTGAATAGACACAACACTGCGAACAGACAACAACAGGAACTGAATAGACACAACACTGTGAAAAGACAACAGCAGGAACTGTATAGACACAACACTGCGAACAGACAACCACAGGAACTGAATAGACACATACAGCAATCAGACAACAACAGGAACTAAATAGACACAACACAGCGAACAGACAACAACAGGAACTGAATAGACACAACACTGCGAACAGGCAACAACAGGAACTAAATAGACACAACAATTCGAACAGACAACAACAGGAACTGAATAGACACAACACTGCGAACAGACAACAACAGGAACTGAATATACACAACACTATGAACAGACAACAATGGGAACTGAATAGACAAAACACTGCGAACAGACAACCACAGGAACTGAGTAGACACAACACAGCGAACAGACAACAACAGGAACCGAATAGACACAACACTGCGAACAGGCAACAACAGGAACTAAATAGACACAACAATTCGAACAGACAACAACAGGAACTGAATAGACACAACACGGCGAACAGACAACAACAGGAACTGAATATACACAGCACTGGGAACAGACAACAACAGGAACTGAATATACACAACACTATGAACAGACAACAATGGGAACTGAATAGACAAAACACTGCGAACAGACAACCACAGGAACTGAATAGAGACAACACAGCGAACAGACAACAACAGGAACTGAATAGACACAACAATGTGAAAAGACAACAGCAGGAACTGTATAGACACAACACAGCGAACAGACAACCACAGGCACTGAATAGACACAACACAGCAATCAGACAACAACAGGAACTAAATAGAGACAACACTGCGAACAGACAACAACAGTAACTGAATTGACACAACACTGCGAACAGACAACAAGAAGAACTGAATAAACACAGCACTGCGAACAGACAACAACAGTAACTGAATAGACACAACACAGCAATCAGACAACAACAGGAACTAAATAGAAACAACACTGCGAACAGACAACAGCAGGAACTGAATGGACACAACACCGCGAACAGACAAAAACAGGAACTGAATAGACACAACACTATGAACAGACAACAATGGGAACTGAATAGACAAAACACTGCGAACAGACAACACAGCAATCAGACAACCACAGGAACTGAATAGAAACAACACAGCGAACAGACAACAACAGGAACTGAATTGACACAACACTGCGCACCGACAACAAGAAGAACTGAATAAACACAGCACTGCGAACAGACAACAACAGGAACTGAATAGACACAACACTGCAAAAACACAACAGCAGGAACTGTATAGACACAACACTGCGAACAGACAACCACAGGAACTGAATAGACACAACACAGCAATCAGACAACCACAGGAACTGAATA
>NW_018405827.1:275030-281446 GCF_002113885.1 Mizuhopecten yessoensis
GCGAACAGACAACAACAGGAACTGACTAAACACAACACTGCGAACAGACAACAAAAAGATCTGAAAAGACACAACACTGCGAACAGACAACAAAAAGATCTGAATAGACACATCACTGCGAACAGACAACAAAAATATCTGAACAGACACATCACTGCGAACAGACAGCAACAGGAATTGGAAAAACACAACACTGCGAACATACAACAACAGGAACTGAATAAACACAACACAGCGAACAGACAACAACAGGAACTGAATAAACACAACACAGCGAACAGACAACCACAGGAACTGAATAGACACAACACAGCGAACAGACAACAACAGAAATTGAATATACACAACACTGCGAACAGACAACAACAGGAACTGACTAAACACAACACTGCGAACAGACAACAAAAAGATCTGAAAAGACACAACACTGCGAACAGACAACAAAAATATCTGAATAGACACATCACTGCGAACAGACAACAAAAATATCTGAACAGACACATCACTGCGAACAGACAGCAACAGGAATTGGAAAAACACAACACTGCGAACATACAACAACAGGAACTGAATAAACACAACACAGCGAACAGACAACAACAGGAACTGAATAAACACAACACAGCGAACAGACAACCACAGGAACTGAATAGACACAACACAGCGAACAGACAACAACAGAAATTGAATATACACAACACTGCGAACAGACAACAACAGGAACTGAATATACACAACACTGCGAACAGACAACAAAAAGATCTGAATAGACACATCACTGCGAACAGACATCAACAGGAATTGAATAAACACAACACTGCGAACATACAACAACAGGAACTGAATGAACACAACACAGCGAACAGACAACAACAGGAACAGAATAGACACAACACAGCGAATAGACACAACACAGGAACTGAATATACACAACACTGCGAACAGGCAACAACAGGAACTAAATAGACACAATACTGTGAACAGACAACAACAGGAACTGAATATACACAACACTGCGAACAGACAACAACAGGAACTGAATAGACACAACACAGCAAACAGACAACAACAGGAACTGAATAAACACAACACAGCGAACAGACAACAACAGGAACTGAATATACACAACACTGCGAACAGACAGCAACAGGAACTGAATAGACACAACACTGCGAACAGACAACAACAGGAACTGAATAGACACAAAACCAACAACAGTAAGTGAAATAACCAGATTGAGCAGGTATATGAACTGCTGTCATTTTTGTATGATTATAGCTAACTATATATATCAACATGTTTATACCTATAGATACATGTCGGCTCTATGTGTTTCACGATAGGTCTGCAGTGGAGTACCGGTAGTTGAAAAGTGATATCACCAAATTAAAGCAAATTAATGAAAAATAACCGTAAACATATCTTACGGACAACTCCATCGTCAGTGTACTTCTCACAAATACTATCACGTAAACCAAATCATGTTCATATCAACATAAATACATCTACGTTAGTGACTTTAAAAAGAAAAAGAGAAATGACATATTAAATTATGAGATTAATATGAGCTTTGTGAAATAGGTTACACATTTTTAGACCTAGTTTAAAATCAGCGTGCACAAGTTTCTAAAACAGATGTTCGGTTAGACAGATTTCACAGTTGTGTGTTATGAACTGATTGTAATCACACAAATTCACTCACCAATTGGATAGTTTATAACTATGATATTATACTTACTTTCAAATTTATGATCCTTTATAGCCTTCATGAATTCGTTTCTATCGATGTCTTTCTTCCCTGCAAAACATAAAGGCTAACCTCTGATAACATCTGAGACTACAATCTTCAATATCGATGTCATAGTAGCAGAATGGTGCATACGAAAAAATATATTAAAGGGTTAATTATGATATTGTTTAATTCAAGCATGTAAACACTCCGTTATGTGCAACGTATTGACCGCAAGGCCTAAGAAATAAGGAGCATTGAAAAACTGTAACATTTCCAGGAAAAATATCTACACATAAATGCATAAAATACTATGAGCAGAAAAACTTATCTCGCGTAATCTACTAAAACACATTAAGAAAACACCTACATGTAACCAAAAAGTGTTTTTTTTAAATCAAAGTCGATGACACCAGTTAAAATATGAACAAAAATTGTAAGACCAGGTGTTCAGGAAGAGCTAGCGACCTCTGTTTCAAGGACGACACAAGACATGCCAGTCATGTCTAATGTAAGCAATGTGGTTTTCAATGTCAAAATAAGGGTAATGTCAAGGAAACTGCAAGGCACACTCATGAGGATAATCTAAAACGTCGATTTTTATATTGCACAATTGAATAGAACATTTCTTAACGATTTCATGAAGATGGCCATCACATTACCAACATGTCTTCATTAACCTGGATCAACCAAGTATTTGACTTAAAATGTTCTGCTCAGTTAAACAGTAGATCTGTTTTCATAGAGATTCTTCTCTAAATAGTATTTTGTGTTCTAAACAATGTACCTTACAACTACATATGGAATTTGTCATTTCCTTATGTAATTGTGGTGAATTTACCTACCTGATAAATATTTATCCGACACGAATTTTTTAATGTTTTTGTTGATCTTGAGATCCTATCCTCGTGACCAACAGCTATCGTGATCAAAGGAATCATAGAATAACAGCTGTTGCTGCAAAGGTCAACTATCATGTAACGAAGCGAGATAAATAGTGGACTTTTTTGATATTTTGATCAGCCTGAGAATCGTTTATTGTTATGTTAAAACTACTTAACCCTTTCACCACTCTGTTGACCATAATGGTCTCATCCAGATCAATGCATGGTAGAGTCTACTAAAGTTACATAGTGGAGAAATGGTAAAAGGTAAAGTGTAAAACCAGCAACCCACACTTGTTAGTTGTTGGGTTTAGGGATTGTTTCAGCGATCTTTTTGTAGTTGCAGTTGATGAACACAAAGTACAATTTGTTTACCCCCAATCTCTTAAACCAAACCATTTAAACCATAAACACTGTTATTTCAACTTATTATTTATTTCAATCTGATCTGAATCCATATTTTATTGACCTAACATTCAGGAAACAGATTAACCGAATTTCCGAAGAAAGTTGTTTCTGACTGCGCTTTTACATTAATACTTTAATAATTATTTCATCTTCAATAATGTTTTTGATAGTGTAACTGATTTGCCTTTGTTTATTTGAAGAAATAAAGAATAGGGACACATTGCTTGTAAACATGATTCTTCATTGTAAAACGTTTGCAGTTAACTGGTTTTAATTTGTTTAGATAAAAAACATAAATAAGAGAGAAAAAAATACAATGTATTTTGCTACCACATGTATGTTCTTATACAGAGTTATTTAATCTGATATATTTAAATGTAATTAAACACAATATGGCGAAAATTACAACAACAAAAAAATGGGCAAAACATTCCAACCTTTTTCAGTAAAACACAGTTTAAATTCGTCCACGTCTATGTATCCACTGCTGTCCTTGTCGATGGTTTCGAACACCACGGCTGCACACGGTTTCTGTGCTGTGACACTATAAGTACAAACACAGACAAAAACATTCGTAAGCAGTTTGTTGTTCAAAACACATTTACTTTGTGAAACAATTAAAGAATTAATTACGAATGAGAATTTGGATTTAATTTCAGTTACATTTATTGTATGTTAACGCGAATATAATTTCGGTTGATTGTTTCAGTGATTTTTTGAAAAATCCATTAGCCTGTCAATTAATTGATCTCGCGAAACAAGACAGTATGGAAACATATTCAAATATTTCGTAAATCGAATGAGAATCACAACAAGACAAAGATTCACTGCACTGTAAGACCTCCATTTCTAAACAACAGAATGACCCTATTGTTCCGAAACATTTGTAGAAATACAGTCAAACGGGAAAATTGCCAATTTACAATGTTTTGACTGATTTATAATCATAACATAAATCAGTATCGTGACTTATTACAATGAATCCACTACCCTGGGAACTGTTGGACAACAGATCGTTTGACTTTGATGTGGACATCGAGTGTTAACACTAGGTATTTAAAGGAAGCTTAGTACATGGTGTACACTGTATGTGTTGTTTTGGCTACAGTTACCACAGACGGTAGCTCGACTATGGAATGGATTTAATATACTTTAAGTTACCGTGCTGCAATCTGTCGGAGACACTGCGGTTAAGTTGGACGTAAAGATATCAACTTGAATTGATTTACCTATTTCTGTTATATAAACATCATATTGGTTAAATGGTGCTATCTTTCTTGGTGAAGATGTTTTTCCCAATAAGCATGCGTAGATGCCATTCCATAGCAACGAAACTACGTTGCTACGTAGAAATAGCCAAACTATAGTGTTTTTGGAAAGTTAGATTGTGGCATGCATAAAGAATGAACACTTGTATGACAATGTTTAAGAATGCCAGATATTTATTTGTTTGTTGCATGTAGCACATAACAGACGATACTCACACATTTTATTTTGAAAATGCCATATCTCCTTAACCAGTTGTCGAATCAATTTGAAATTTTGTATTTGCATACTTCATTTATTCCAAATTACGAATATAATAACTACTCCAAAATCCCCGGTGAGGCCGAACATGACCCTTAACGCCCCTTGTCCTTTTAATCATAAGATATCACAAATGTTTATAATATATTGGTGTTAAACAATTTTTAATTCCAATGACGGAATTGATGGGAACAGAATCAAACGAATGGGAACTATGTGCTCGACAGGGTCAGCAGTAAAGATTACACAATAAAATGTGTTCGACAGGGTCAGAGGTAATGTTTACACAATACTATGTGTTCGACAGGGTCAGAAGTAATGTTAACAAAATAACATGTGCTCGACAGGGTCAGAGGTAATTTTAACAAAATAACATGTGCTCGATAGGGTCAGAGGTAATGTTAACAAAATAACATGTGCTCGGCAGGGTCAGAGGTAATATTTACACAATATTTGTGCTCGACAGGGTCAGAGGTAATGTTAACACAATACTATGTGCTCGACAGGGTTTGAGGTAATGTTTACACAATGCTACGTGTTTGACAGGGTCAGAGGTAATATTTACACAATATTTGTGTTCGACAGGGTCAGATGTAATGTATACAAAATACTATCTGTTCGACAGGGTCAAAGGTAATATTTACACAATACTTTGTGCTCGACTGAGTAAGAGGTAATGTTAACACAATACTTTGTACACAACAGAGCTAGAGGTAATATTTACACAATACTTTGTACACGACTGAGCTAGAGATAATGTTTACACAATACTTTGTGCTCGACTGAGTAAGAGGTAATGCTTACACAAAACTTTGTGTTAGACTGAGTAAAATGTAACGTTAACACAGTACTATGTGCTCGACTGAGCAAGAGGTAATATTTACACAATACTATGTGCTCGACAGGGTAAGAGGTAATATTTACACAATAATTTGTGTTCGACAGGGTAAGAGGTAATGTTTACACAACACTACTTGTTTGACAGGGTCAGAGGTAATGTTTACACAAAACTACGTGTTTAAGAGGGTCAGAGGTAATGTTTACACAAAACTACTTGTTTGACAAGGTCAGAGGTAATGTTAACACAATAAACGTGCTTTCCATCGCATTGATTAAAATTTATTGCGCCATTTGGTTTTACCTAACGATTTTATGTTTCACCTTTGAAGAAGAAGCGTGCATAAAGTTGGCAGATCGTCATTTTAAAGGGGTCCATTGGCACATGCGTGTCAGAATTTAAATCATATTTTTTTAAATAAATACACACACTGAGTTTTAATAAATGCATCCCCTCATTCTGCGTTTTTGGGTAAAATGTTTTAAGGTGGCTCGACACATCGTCATCAGCGTCCATTTTCGTGACATACTTCCGGAAAAAGTACAGCTAGGACTCAATTATCTTAATCGAAATGTGCATGTACACCGTGTCGTCATTTCCGTATTGCGTATCGGGCATTCAATATCGTAGTGCAAATTATAGTAACACCTGCTGGGCCGTTTTCGATTAAACGGTCAAACCGATCGGACCACTGTTGTTCGTTTATTAAATAAGGTCGGACCTAGTAATCTGATGCTGCTTTCAGGCGAGTCTTGAGAAAGCCTTGCAAGGCCTGCATACACATTTGCAGGTCCGCCAGGATTTACACCCGAAATTGTTACATTTATAAACGGTCAAACCGGTTGTTCCGCATAAACGAACAGGCCCATGGTAAACAATAGTACACGTGCGTGCCGATGATATGTCAACACCCGATATCAAGATTTTACCGGGAAATGTATACTCACACGTACTTCAGGAATAAAGCTTTCCAATTCATAGACATAAACAGACTCACGGGAAGACAGTGACATGAGACCAGACGACCTCA
>NW_018405827.1:281797-302191 GCF_002113885.1 Mizuhopecten yessoensis
AAAATGTAAAATAAATTAATTATAAAGCCATTGTGTATATTTTGTTCAATTTCCCACTCTATATGTATAGAACTTTGTGTCCTGGGTGCTTTTAGCTTGTAGATAATCACTTTTATCCGTACAAATTCAATAAAAAACACTTTGTGTAACATGTGTTACATATTTTGCGATAAATAAAATATTTGTAGGGTTAATTAGAAATGCTTCTTTTCATTTTATTATTGTTGTTATTGTTCCGAACAATGCCACACACACAAAAAAACGGAAAATATTAGAATTGACCAAAATTCAATTTTTTGGTATTTTTTCCAAAAAATTCCCCAAACTATCGGAATGTTTAGATTTTCATAAAATCAACTCGACATAGTTGCATAACAATTATATGAAAGTTTCAACGAATTTTGCTGGTTAATTGCGAAAGTGTGGAGCCACCTTAAGATGAGTAATTTTTCCTGTCTCTAAATTTTGCAAATTAATTTATATAATTAAAAACGGCCTGTCTTATATATAGTGTTACAATCATTATGCTATCTTACAGTGTCCGTTCTGAACGGTTAAAACCTCTAAAACTGTACCAGTCCACTGAAGATTAGAAACTGAACATCTGCTCATCAGAATTTACGTTGGGAGAAACATACAAGTACATTGTATTTCAGGGCGACTTACGTTTGTAAACGGTATCAGGTATATTAAGTCTTCATACGATTAAGACCTTAACAAAATATCTGGGCGTAATGGAATAATCAGATTTTGTGACCGCTTAAATTTTTATATCACAATCAAACTAGACAAAAATTATATATACGAAAATGTTCAACTCCCAATATGGGGAAATGTTTACAAATTTAGTAGGAAGTATTTACTGTTTGTATGGCATTTATGATCTATTTGAATGACACAGAGTTTCAAGCAAACACCATAATTCGCCTTTCACGTTTTTAAAACAAAATATATTTAATATTTAAAATTCCCACCTGATCGACAGTCTGCACCAATTTGTTCAATAACTGGTACACATAATGCTGCGTGCTGATTGCTAAGAATAGTGTCCCATGGTGCATGGCATTTAAAGTCCAATCAACGACACAGCTTTCAAGTAAAATAGCTGTAGTGATATTGCCATGCAAATGTAAATATAACAATATAGTCGTTATCCTTTTACATTTAATAACAGAGTATAGGACTAGCTAGATAGCATCTTGATTGTTTACCAATAGATCAAATATATACAAGAGAGGTTAATGGATTTTTTCCCCAGTGATGCACAATTGCAGGGAAGCAACATTTGAGGATTGTGTTAGATACAACACAAATATGGTTTACGATTTTCTTTTAATTATGTACATTTTGACGATTAAAAAAGAATGTATGCTTGACTTATCTTAATGTTGCCTCATTTAATAAATCATTTGATAAATATAACGCAATTTTTATTTTCATTGTACGTCATAATCCTTAAATTATTCAACTGTCTATACAAGCGAACCACCATGCCGCTGACTTACCCCACAATGAGGATTGAAGTCAAAACAAATATGACAGAATACCCCATTGCAAATGGCTGGTGACCTGCATTGAAAATGAAAATTAGTGATTATACAGTGTATATCGTAATTAATTGAAATCTATTTGAAAAACACTTTTCCCTACTCCAGTTTTAGTATATTTTACGTGTATGTCAGTGACGAAATATATGAACATATATATAAAAAAATCATCAAATAGAAGATAGAAAACATAAAGTTTAAACACATTCGAGGAAAACTTTTTTTCTAATGTTAAACAACGATAACCTTGAAGATAATTATCTTGAATTAATTCGACGTAAGAACAACATATATCATTATATCTAAATTTAAAGGAACAAAGTATATAATTGTCACAACGGGTCAGGAAAACTGAAACCACACCGTATATATAAGAGGACCAAATATACCAAGGCGGCAACACTGTATCATATACAAGGACAATACTATGGACTAAATTGACTATAAGGTCAACACCTACAGACAGAAGATACCTTAGCTGCAACCAACAAGGACAGGGTAACCATGCCTTACAGCGTCATTAAACAGGGGGGAAAGCACTTAAGCGTCCATGGAAAAAGGAAACATATACCACAACGTCAACACACCGAAACAAAATATACAACGGCGTCAACATCCATTAACAAAATATGCCAAAACGTCAACATACCAAAACAAAATATACCACAACGTCAACATCCATTAACAACATATGCCAAAACGTCAACACACCAAAACAAAATATACTACGGCGTCAACATCCATTAACAAAATATGCCGAAACGTCAACACCCCAAAACAAAATACACCACAACGTCAACATCCATTAACAAAATATGCCGAAACGTTAACACACCAAAACAAAATATACTACGGCGTCAATATTCATTAACAAAATATACTACGGCGTCAATATTCATTAACAAAATATACCACAACGTCAACACACCAAAACAAAATATACTACGGCGTCAATATTCATTAACAAAATATACTACGGCGTCAACATCCATTAACAAAATATGCCAAAACGTCAACACATAACTGAAACCACAATGTCAATATATACGGACATAATATACCACAACGTTTACACACAAGAACAATATACTTCAACTCCTCGAATAACAGGGAAAATAATAAAGACTTGCTTGACTACGACATCAGCACTTAGGGACAGAAAATACCTTAGCTTCAACCAACAAGAACAGGATATACGTGTACCGCAACATCGATAAACAGATGACATTACTTCTGCTTCAATACAAAAAGGCAAAATATATCGTTACGTCAACTAGCATTGAATAAAACAACAGCGTCAAGACACATTGACAAAATATGCCAAAGCATCAACACACATCAACAATATCGTAGGCGCAGTAGTATATACCAGGACGCCAGTTATTCCGAAAAGCAAGTAGGCAAGAAAAAAACAACCAACTATATGTTTTAGGTCCGATTTAGTACAAAGAGGTTCCAGAGAAACTTTTACAGATCATTATGTAAAATTATCCAAAAGAAACCTCTTATTTGTATCTACTCTTAAAAATGTGTAATGAATAAAAAATATTTTAAGAAAATGTGAAAAATAGCGTACCTGTGAGGGCTGGTTGTTAGCTGCCTGTCCTGTCGCTAGAGGAGCCAACCCATGTAAAGTGTATGGTATCGATTTGACGTTAATGTAAAGGCGTAACAGGTGCTGTTTGATGCCATCTAAATAATCACCCCTTTGAATGATTATAAACCCAAGCTATTCAACAACACTGGCTTACCGCTGATTTTCGTGTTAACATCGTTTATTGTATTCAAAATGGCTGATCAATCGTTCCCTAACTACCCTCAGTAACACCTGTAATCCCAGGAAGCCTATTGGCAAAACAAGGAACATCCCGTACGGATTCCAGTAGTACGTGTTTAGAGGGGAGTGGTCTGTCAATCATACGTAAATAAATACCAGGTCAAACGTTGGCTATGTTAAACAACATAAACAACAAAAGTTAACAATAGGCAGGTTTACACACCTACACATTGGATCTCGCAATAATAAAATGAAAATAAAGAAAATAAACGTAAATAAATCTTGCATTCATGGTGAACGGTGAATTCATTTTGATCATGGAATGAAAATAGGTGAAAAGAATGATAAAAATACAAATAAAAAGTATCGTACTTTTATTCTATCCTTACTTCATCTAATCGTCATGAATATAGTGCGTGATTTTAACTAAATCAGTATTTTCAGTTTTGTATTCATTATCAGCGTTATTGAAAGCCCGACATAGTTTACCCAACATCCTGTCAACATTAAAAGTGAACATTCTTTCATTAATATTTATGTATTTAACCTTCTTTTAAAATTATGCAGTGCATGTTAATTTGATATTTTGTCATCGTTATGCATGCTTAAAAAAAGCCGATTTAATTGCATAGATTTTTTGTCGAAATTTGGATCATCGGACCCAGCACTACATGTAAATGATAAGAAAATGCCTGATCTCTTGAACTATTAATAACATGTCGCTTTAATATGGCTTGTGACCTTTTCATTGAAAACAAAATTTAAGAGATTGAACAGAATTTGTTTAACTAGCATACTAGCAAATGATTATGCTTTATATATCATAACAACTTTATATACGTTGTCTTTGTGCTTGAACAAAATTATTATTTTTGTTCTAAATATGTTTATGACTCTTTTCATTGTTATTTACAAATACAGTAATTTTATTTTGAATTTTCAATCGATAAATTCCTAAATTTTGAAATGAACCAATACAAAATGTATCTGACTATCTGGTTACGTGTTGAGTCCGCGATAAGACATGTCATTATATTGATGACACTGTATGTATCTGACTATCAGGTTACGTGTAGAGTCCGCGATAAGACATGTCATTCTATTGATGACACTGCATGTATCTGACTATCTGGTTACGTGTAGAGTCCGCGATAAAACATGTCATTCTATTGATGACACTGTATGTATCTGACTATCTGGTTACGTGTAGAGTCCGCGATAAGACATGTCATTCTATTGATGACACTGTATGTATCTGACTATCTGGTTACGTGTAGAGTCCGCGATAAGACATGTCATTCTATTGATGACACTGTATGTATCTGACTATCTGGTTACGTGTAGAGTCCGCGATAAGACATGTCATTCTATTGATGACACTGTATGTATCTGACTATCTGGTTACGTGTAGAGTCCGCGATAAGACATGTCATTCTATTGATGACACTGTATGTATCTGACTATCTGGTTACGTGTAGAGTCCGCGATAAGACATGTCATTCTATTGATGACACTGTATGTATCTGACTATCTGGTTACGTGTAGAGTCCGCGATAAGACATGTCATTCTATTGATGACACTGTATGTATCTGACTATCTGGTTACGTGTTGAGTTCGCGATAAGACATGTCATTCTATTGAGGACACTGCATGTATCTGACTATCTGGTTACGTGTAGAGATCGCGATAAGACATGTAATTCTTTTGATGACAATGTATGTATCTGACTATCTGGTTACGTGTAGAGTCCGCGATAAGACATGTCATTCTATTGATGACACTGTATGTATCTGACTATCTGGTTACGTGTAGAGTCCGCGATAAGACATGTCATTCTATTGATGACACTGTATGTATCTGACTATCTGGTTACGTGTAGAGTCCGCGATAAGACATGTCATTCTATTGATGACACTGTATGTATCTGACTATCTGGTTACGTGTAGAGTCCGCGATAAGACATGTCATTCTATTGATGACACTGTATGTATCTGACTATCTGGTTACGTGTAGAGTCCGCGATAAGACATGTCATTCTATTGATGACACTGTATGTATCTGACTATCTGGTTACGTGTAGAGTCCGCGATAAGACATGTCATTCTATTGATGACACTGTATGTATCTGACTATCTGGTTACGTGTAGAGTCCGCGATAAGACATGTCATTCTATTGATGACACTGTATGTATCTGACTATCTGGTTACGTGTAGAGTCCGCGATAAGACATGTCATTCTATTGATGACACTGTATGTATCTGACTATCTGGTTACGTGTAGAGTCCGCGATAAGACATGTCATTCTATTGATGACACTGTATGTATCTGACTATCTGGTTACGTGTAGAGTCCGCGATAAGACATGTCATTCTATTGATGACACTGTATGTATCTGACTATCTGGTTACGTGTAGAGTCCGCGATAAGACATGTCATTCTATTGATGACACTGTATGTATCTGACTATCTGGTTACGTGTAGAGTCCGCGATAAGACATGTCATTCTATTGATGACACTGTATGTATCTGACTATCTGGTTACGTGTAGAGTCCGCGATAAGACATGTCATTCTATTGATGACACTGTATGTATCTGACTATCTGGTTACGTGTAGAGTCCGCGATAAGACATGTCATTCTATTGATGACACTGTATGTATCTGACTATCTGGTTACGTGTAGAGTCCGCGATAAGACATGTCATTCTATTGATGACACTGTATGTATCTGACTATCTGGTTACGTGTAGAGTCCGCGATAAGACATGTCATTCTATTGATGACACTGTATGTATCTGACTATCTGGTTACGTGTAGAGTCCGCGATAAGACATGTCATTCTATTGATGACACTGTATGTATCTGACTATCTGGTTACGTGTAGAGTCCGCGATAAGACATGTCATTCTATTGATGACACTGTATGTATCTGACTATCTGGTTACGTGTAGAGTCCGCGATAAGACATGTCATTCTATTGATGACACTGTATGTATCTGACTATCTGGTTACGTGTAGAGTCCGCGATAAGACATGTCATTCTATTGATGACACTGTATGTATCTGACTATCTGGTTACGTGTAGAGTCCGCGATAAGACATGTCATTCTATTGATGACACTGTATGTATCTGACTATCTGGTTACGTGTAGAGTCCGCGATAAGACATGTCATTCTATTGATGACACTGTATGTATCTGACTATCTGGTTACGTGTAGAGTCCGCGATAAGACATGTCATTCTATTGATGACACTGTATGTATCTGACTATCTGGTTACGTGTAGAGTCCGCGATAAGACATGTCATTCTATTGATGACACTGTATGTATCTGACTATCTGGTTACGTGTAGAGTCCGCGATAAGACATGTCATTCTATTGATGACACTGTATGTATCTGACTATCTGGTTACGTGTAGAGTCCGCGATAAGACATGTCATTCTATTGATGACACTGTATGTATCTGACTATCTGGTTACGTGTAGAGTCCGCGATAAGACATGTCATTCTATTGATGACACTGTATGTATCTGACTATCTGGTTACGTGTAGAGTCCGCGATAAGACATGTCATTCTATTGATGACACTGTATGTATCTGACTATCTGGTTACGTGTAGAGTCCGCGATAAGACATGTCATTCTATTGATGACACTGTATGTATCTGACTATCTGGTTACGTGTAGAGTCCGCGATAAGACATGTCATTCTATTGATGACACTGTATGTATCTGACTATCTGGTTACGTGTAGAGTCCGCGATAAGACATGTCATTCTATTGATGACACTGTATGTATCTGACTATCTGGTTACGTGTAGAGTCCGCGATAAGACATGTCATTCTATTGATGACACTGTATGTATCTGACTATCTGGTTACGTGTAGAGTCCGCGATAAGACATGTCATTCTATTGATGACACTGTATGTATCTGACTATCTGGTTACGTGTAGAGTCCGCGATAAGACATGTCATTCTATTGATGACACTGTATGTATCTGACTATCTGGTTACGTGTAGAGTCCGCGATAAGACATGTCATTCTATTGATGACACTGTATGTATCTGACTATCTGGTTACGTGTAGAGTCCGCGATAAGACATGTCATTCTATTGATGACACTGTATGTATCTGACTATCTGGTTACGTGTAGAGTCCGCGATAAGACATGTCATTCTATTGATGACACTGTATGTATCTGACTATCTGGTTACGTGTAGAGTCCGCGATAAGACATGTCATTCTATTGATGACACTGTATGTATCTGACTATCTGGTTACGTGTAGAGTCCGCGATAAGACATGTCATTCTATTGATGACACTGTATGTATCTGACTATCTGGTTACGTGTAGAGTCCGCGATAAGACATGTCATTCTATTGATGACACTGTATGTATCTGACTATCTGGTTACGTGTAGAGTCCGCGATAAGACATGTCATTCTATTGATGACACTGTATGTATCTGACTATCTGGTTACGTGTTGAGTCCGCGATAAGACATGTCATTCTATTGAGGACACTGCATGTATCTGACTATCTGGTTACGTGTAGAGTCCGCGATAAGACATGTAATTCTTTTGATGACAATGTATGTATCTGACTATCTGGTTACGTGTAGAGTCCGCGATAAGACATGTCATTCTATTGAGGACACTGCATGTAGCTGACTATCTGGTTACGTGTAGAGTTCGCGATAAAACATGTCATTATATTGAGGACACTGCATGTATCTGACTATCTGGTTACGTGTAGAGTCCGCGATAAGACATGTCATTCTATTGAGGACACTGCATGTAGCTGACTATCTGGTTACGTGTAGAGTCCGCGATAAGACATGTCATTGTTTAGATGACACAGTATATATCTGACTTAGAGACTTAGAGTCCGCGATACATGTAAGACATGTAAATATATTGATGACAGAGTATGTATCTGATTATCTGGTTACGTGAAGAGTCCGCGATAAGACATGTAATTCTATTGATGACACTGTATGTATCTGACCATCTGGTCACGTGTATAGTCCGCGATAAGACATGTCATTCTTTAGAAAGAGGATTAGTTTGCGAGTGTACCATGGAAGTAAATCATTTACTTTATATCTAATTATATTTTATATGTACAGTATATGATATTTATTGAAGACTATTAACAATTTTTATTATATACCTAAATATATTTTATATGTACAGTATATGATATTTATTGAAGACTATTAACAATTTTTATTATATACCTAAATATATTTCATATGTACAGTATATGATATTTGTTGAAGACTATTTACAATATTTATCATATATCTAAATATGTTTTTTTATGTACAGTACATGGTATTTATTGAAGAATATTAACAATATCTATTCGTTTAACGATTAAGAGAAGTAATTAGTAATCTCTAATCCAGCTACAGGTATGAAGCGTAATTGTTAAGTGTATAAGCAATATAGATATAATAAACCTTTGTAACTATTTCTTGCTGGGAATTATTAACAGAACATAAAAATTTATTTAATCCCCACTTATTCAGAAGAATTATATAGAACAGATGTATTAGTGTGGTCCTCCCTTTGAACATTGGAGTAAATATCGCATGCAGCATCAGCTCAAGCTATTGGTATGCATATACCAGAAGGGTGTAAAGTTAACATCTATTGAGCTACATTGGTGTTTGTTTGTTAGATAGGGTACAACGTGCATGTTATGTTCATTTAATCATCAGTAAAAAACTTTAAGAAGCTTTTTTTTTTTTTTTTTTTTTTTGGGTCTCTTTTTATCCATAGTAGCAAAAGACGGAAGTCGAACAGGAACTGAACATTTAGTTTTTCCATTATTAAACGGGCTATAAGTTGTTTTCCCGATTTGAACCTCCACAGCGATTGGGCGGATGAGTTAATTACACAAACAAATATACCTACATGTTTACATCTGTACAGTTTCAATGAAGATCTTAAAACGATTGTTATGGTCCATGTTTATTTTTGTTGTTGAAAGGTACACAATAATAAAAATACAGCAAAAAGACATCAAGGCAAAAATGTACTTTAATAAAATTTTACATCACAAAATGGAGAAAAAAGCTATTGCATATAACAGGGCAAACTTTCCTTTGACTGCTGAAATGTAACCTTGGTAACCAGCCGCAGCTACACCTGGCGGCGGTTCGCTCTGTCTCACTCTCTCGTCCTCTCAGCTCGCACGCAAATGAGTCTCAACCGTTATTATTGCACATATCGGCCCAATTGTTTTAATAAACAAAACACAATGGTTGGATGATCTGGGAATACAGATGCAAGTTTCCTGAAAGTACTACACACGGGGATTGGTAAAAGCCAAGTCTGTACTCTGATTTAAACAAAGTAACACTTACAATGCGCATGTAAGCATGTCTGATGTTTATATCCTTTCAATATGTTTGAAGACACGTAATCAAAGAAACAATACATATATACAAAACAAGTGAAGACTTCTATGTCGAATTTGTGAAAGAAATATCAAGGGACGTGAGTTTTATCTATGTAAATGTTCTTCATTTGTTTTTCTGTTGTTGGGAATATGGGGGCACTTCATAAATCTTATACCGTGTATATCAAAACTGTATGAAGGGCTATTGCTTTAGCTCGCCATTTCCGTCTTTCCCTCTCTAGTAATTGAAACCGTGTATATTATAATACTAACCAGGTTTTCCTTTATTTAATCGTATCATGCATTGCGATGTGCCTATTTAATGCTATTCCTAAGGTTTTTATAACATTCACAGGCATGCTTCAAATTCCTGTTTAAACGTATATACTCTTTTCAATTTCCGGTTTGAACATAAGAACTCTTTTCAATTTCCGGTTTGTTTATAGGGCCTATATCTTATCAGGTGTACAAAAATATTAGAAAAGTAGAATGTTTACATCTATATCTGTATATACATATATTAATAAACTCTAGTTCATACATATAGATACATGTTATAGTTCACGAATAGATTGTCGGGATACTCCTTAAAGAAAACCGATAAATAATTATATAGAAATAACGAAACAATGGGGTATCATATTTGTTATAGTTCAACAAAGTAAAAATGATCGCAAAAAAATCATATCATAACATACCTAAGTACGCTGTCTTTATGCACAATGAAACTTTAATCTTATTATATTGCTCGAGTAAATTTTGTCATTTTTTTTTATTTTTTTATCTTTTAAATAAGAAATCTTATATATATATATAAAGTTTTGAATATCACCTTTAGTCACTAACGTTAGGCTAAACACTTACTAGATATATCATATTCCCTTGTTCAGCTATACCACCTGACCACGTTCCAGATACCACATGATATTTTAGGCCAATATCAATGTAGTCAATAACTTAGTTAACGCCAAAACTATATATGTATTCTACCAACAATAACTTGTCACGATGACGACATGATCAAATACCGTTTTTGACGTGAACAACATAATAAGATATCGTTTGTTACCAGAACAAGATCATCAAATCCTATTAGTGAAATAGAAGACGTAATCAAATCTCGTTTGTGTCATGATGACATCTGTGTCTTCGAGACTCTTCGACAGGAAATTACACTTGCGAGGCACGTTATCGTGGGATAATTTTATAGAATTTTGTTTAGGCATTGGAAAAGGGTGTAACATGGTTTGCTGTTTGGAGCTGTCTCCTATTCCGTTTATTGTAAACACGGTTCGTTGTGCTCGCTGAACACACGGTGTCCTTAGTCCTAACTGCAGTGAAAACCGATGATATTTACACCAAAAAAGCTAGCCACTTTGAAAACGACTTATAGACTTAGCCACATTTATTGATGATGCAATCGTTCGTATTGAACTTTTGAGATGATTTCAATGGACGGTTGTCAGAAAATAAATAATCATTGACTTGAGATGGTGTCGTCATTGGTGTTTCCATGGTGCAAACTTGACTGGGCCCTTGGGTTTAATGCTCTTTAATCTCTCGTCCATCCCTCCGTAACCCCTGGCAACACACAAAAGGGAAATAAACAAGATTTTAAGTATGCACACTGACAACTGACATATGTACATCTTACTTTTGGAAGGATAAATTGTATTTGAGTAGATGAGTTGTTTTCCAATTAAAATAAGAAAATGAAAACAAACAGTTAGAGAGTTAGATAGTTAGATTCTTTCTCCCACAGTTTAGTATGTAATCGATTAATTGATACATCGCACATCGACCATTCAAACCACGCTTGAAGGTTTATTTGATCTATAGGTATGCAGAAGTCCTACAGCTTTAACATATATGTATTGCTCAAAATCCTTTCTGAGCGTTCCTTTGTTGACCTGGTGTTTGATAAACAGAAGCCCATTGATGTAGGGATAAATTACACGATAGCTTTTTCCAGCAATGTATTTCAACTTGCGAAAGAAAAAAGTGAACTGTGGAGTGTAATTTTTATTTCTAATTGTGTAGGAATAAATATCCACGAAATTTTAAATTTATGTCGTCTTTCAATGGGAAATTATGCTTTACATGGTACATTATGTATTGGTTTAAACCCAAACGTCACAGATGGTTCTACAGATAACTTCTATTAAAAAGGAATATTTCCCCAATGAAGACTTCCTAACCTGTGAGAGCATAACAATAGCTTTCACTCGTTACGCATGAAATGCTGTGGAAATTAGTCCTGCATTTTGTGGCATCTTTTAAACGTTTTTATTGTAACCTTTAAGACGTCCTACAGTTGCAATTCGTGCTATGGTTTGTAATTCACAGTTATGTGAAGGCATATACCTTCTGTATAAAACGTGTGTGACTCCATGTAAAGGGATCATTCTGAAATGTCATCCCTTGTGATGTTTCCCTCGTGGGAGAAACAAGTTATCCTATAATGTAATGATGATGAACAGTTCGTATTCATGATGAACAGTTCGTATTCATGATGAACAGTTCGTATTCATTAGCTGAAGATCGATTATTTAAGACGATGAATTGAGTTCATTTACTTCTATATGTCAACAATCGGTATTGATATTTACTATACATTTCACAAAATCAAATTGTCAAAATAGACGATCTGCATAAGTTATTTTTTCTATAGGTTTTCCCCTCTATAAACTCCTCTAATAATCTTACTATTTACAAAAAGGTTAATCATCTGGGAAATATAAACGTATCGATTGTTTGACATTATCAATGATAAAACATTTCGCAACGTTTTCAGATATTTTTTCGAGCGAGCTTAAACTAATTTAACAAATTGCACATAAAACGTCGGTTGATTTTCTGACTCCTGATGAAAGGTCCAGAATTTGAAGGAAAGCCACATGTAACTTGCACATTGTACAACTTTACTGCAGTAAACGAATTGTGTTAATTGTCTATGAAATTCTTGGAATGTTTTCAAGGAAATAGATCTGTTTTAAGATTTAATGCTGCAGATTTGTTCACCTTATGTTCATATTAGAAATCGATTATTGCAAAATGATTATGGTCGCAAATCGCCTGGAATTTATTTCTTCTGTAGA
This sequence comes from Mizuhopecten yessoensis, assembly GCF_002113885.1. NCBI lineage: Eukaryota > Metazoa > Mollusca > Bivalvia > Pectinida > Pectinidae > Mizuhopecten > Mizuhopecten yessoensis. The sequence goes on from NW_018405827.1 coordinate 294,634, forward strand.
TTTGATCGATCTTGCCACACGTGTATACTCACTTGCAAACACTTAGCTGTAGTACGTTTCCAGATTGTTTGATGAGGTCGTGTGCCTGCATATGTGTGAGACTGTCTGTGCTGTTCTGGCCGATCCCCAAGATGGCGTCACCAGGGGTCAGTTGACCATAGCAGGGCGTGCCTTCTGTAACCTGTCACATATAAAGTACATCCAAAATAAATCATTGATCTCCTTTAAGAAATCATTATCATCATCGTCGTCATCGTCGTCGTCATCGTCGTCATCATCGTCGTCATCATCGTCGTCATCGTCGTCGTCGTCATCATCGTCATCGTCGTCATCATCGTCGTCATCGTCGTCATCATCGTCGTCATCGTAGCATTGGTATAATGTTGCATTGGATATAATAGTCGCAAAAACGATGGGGACATTTGTCATGAAATTGACATTGGCCTTTACCACAACACACTGACCTTTGAACTCGGTTGGGGTACTGTCATGGTACCCATTGGAAAGTGAATTAGCTAAGACAGTGACTAAGATTGCCTTAACCTACTTACAGCAACATGCAGCACAGAACTCTGAGAGGCATATTTTTAATGTGATTTTATTCAGAATGTTCATGTGATGTTTCCTAGATAGCCATTCGTAAATAGGTTACTACAGAGATAATTTCGTAGGACGTATTTGAATGACCTCGACAGCAGCACTGAATTTATTTGAGGCTAACCCCTTATTTTCAGTTGTATTAAGTTTCATTGAGTTATTCATCGGCAGAATATGTTAATTGCATGTTCTACAGCGATGTCAAAGAGAAAGCAGGCGGCATACCGAAAAGCGAAGTCGCCCTTCGTATCATCATACCAAACGCTTACAATTTAATATAAATACATGTAATGTAGAAATAATGAAACATATATAAGGCGTACATTACAAAGTATTAATAGATTAGCGTGATAGTAGAGAAAACATGCATACTTATAATGGTACGTTGATACTAATTGATTACATGTATCACAATTACAATATATTACTCTGTGAAGTGATTAACATATCTAAAAGCATTATAATTAAGGTCCTTCAAGATATGGGTAATTCCATACAAACGCACAATCGAAAACAAACACTCTTCAAAAGCATATAAGAGTTGCATCAGCAAACAATGATAGAAATCTTCTCGATGGTTGTCCACAATAACACTCTACATTGTAAATAATAACCGAATCATAGATATAAGAGTTATACTAAAGAGAACTACATTGCTCCCTTGGTCTTTTGTACGAAAATTGAAAGTAAACTGAAACTGAGGTAAATATGTGGATGTGATTCTGGCGTTAAGGTCTTGATTATTTGACAGCATTTGACGAAGGTGAGGAGTGAATCAAAGTATCAACATCATTCCACCTACAAACACTGTAAAGTGTAAGATTTATTTCTAAGAGAACGTGAAAAAGGAGGAGTCCTTAGCCTTTTCTCTTTCCGAGCGTTTAACAACTACCGCCACATCAGGCAACAGAAGATTGGAGGGAGAGCTTAAACATCTACAGAACGTCACGTGTTTCAGTGTACTATCCATTCAACTATTGAGCTACATCATTTCTAAATATTTCATCAAAATGTGTGATCTACACGCGTAAGTATTGATGATGAAATATTAAATCACGAGCGTGTTTGAGGTAATCTCTGGCGTAACGCATGTATTTAGACTCACATGGACAGCCGATGAAATCCAACGGAATTTACAATGTATCAGAGGATTTGACCTTAATACAAAACACTGAAATGCAAACTAACCCGTGATATTTCATACCAAACACGTACATTGTATCTGAAGTGACAATATTTAATACCTGAATGTTTATCTACATCAGATATAGACCTACAGACACACGATTTTTGGTATACAATGAAAGGTTCCATATTTCACCTGGCAAATAAAAAAATGCCGTGCATTGTGTTACCAGGCGGAGCTATAATCATTCGGTTATTATTCATATATTACAGTGATATATCGAAATAAGATTACATGCCAAAAATAAGTCACAGTAATGTAACGTCAAGATTCATTTTCGGCATTGCTTTCACTGTTATTGCTAACGACCTCGTGAAATAATGCTCTGAGGTGTCAGATTGCGTTTTTATAAATCTGATATTCAACCTCATTTCATCAATTTGGAGGAATGCAAATTCGTGGAAACTAAACTACGTGTAAACCGGGGCCCGTAATCATGAAACTGTTATCATGCTCAAGCACGGATTATTTGCTCAAACCGACTTTCTTGTAATTAACTCAATGAAATAATGTAAAACGATCAAAAAGTCAAATGTGAACTTTGAAACCAGTATTCGGTTTTAATTCTCTTCATTATTATTCTAAAATCATTGACAGAATAAGATTTTGTTATTAAGTTACAACCGCAACAAGAACTTAGGCTTGAGCATAAAACCAATGCTTGAGCATGAGAACAGTTTCATGAACACAGGTCTCGGGGAACACGGAACTTGTTGCACCCCTCACGACCACATCTTATGTCAACCATTTACAGGCGCTCTGCATTGCCTCTGTAGAAACCTGCTAATGTCAGTTGCGATTTATGAGACCATACATATGGACTGATGACCATTACACCACTATAATTGTGACGTCATAATCATAACGTTCGAGATATTTCATTCTTTCTTCTATTCTGTTAAGAACTATAGCGCTACCAAAATATAGCTTTGAACATTGCTACATGGTTCTTTTTGTATATAAAAGGGTCCCGTGAGATCGGAGAAACCCGCAATTAACAAATTCATTATTATTTTCATTATTATGTGAGATCGTTATTTTACTAATTCCTTAACATGCAATTACGGAAGACAAAACATTTCAGGAGGGTAGGTTGATTCGCCCTGAAATTCACCAATTTAAACAACTTGTATTAGGATGTTTTGAAAACGGTTACTTGACAGTTTAATAGTGTTTTCCTGTTTCTCATATGCAAGAAAGTTTTCAATTAGTTTTGATATGTGTTTAATACAGTAAAAATGAAAGCAATAAGCACACATCAAACATCGTTCAAAAAATGGAAATTGTTCAATGGCATCTGAAACAAAATGAGAGAAAACTGCAAAATAATCTGGGCTGCAACAAAAACGTTATGTTTAATTTGAAAGGAAAATCGTGATGCTATTTTTAGGGACGAGAACATCGGACTGTCGCCGGCACCATGTATTTGTATCTATCGGATAAACAAATAGGGTGTAGGTACTGTACAAACGTATGTTAGCTGTCAGCAGCATCTGTCAGCGGCACCTACATATAACAAATCCTCAACGCTATCTTCAAACATCAACTCATTGTTTATTTCGAGTCAGATACTTTTGCGAGTGCATCCGGACTCCTTTTAGCGGTTCTCTTCCAGAGAAAAACACTGGAAGTCCTGATGTGTTCCAAATGTTGCGGGTCGAGACAACGTATTGATGACGTCATATAATTATGATAATTATATCAATATCAAGCATTCAAATACAGACACAACTGTAATTTAAGCACGCAAAATATTTGTCGAATCTATTTTACATAAAATATGTATTTGAGTATGGGAGAGTCAGAAAGGGGAGGGAGCTGATTCTAGTCTATACAGACAAACAGAAAGTAGAAAATACCGCTAGTATAACATCACGGAAGTGAATTAACACGTGGTCGACAAGGGCAACGTTGAATACGCAATTCCCATTTAGATGATTTCCATTTCGTCTGTTGTCGGCGCTTCGATTGTTTCGGGGTTTTTCCACTCTAAATCTGCAAACATCATTACCACGTGCAATCTGAAGCATTAGCGCGTGCGTTTCTAACTCATCAAGGCAGCTCTGAATATAATAATGAATAAACCACGGCGGTCTATTCTGGTTTACGTTCTTTGTTTTTTAACGCCGCCCAAAATAACTACCGAAATGAACATTGTGGCATTTTCTTGGCACGGTATACAAGCAGGATCTCAATCGGACGAATTAGTGTGTCTCTATGACGTATCCCACATACCTATGTGATGACAAACCCATCTCAGCATCGCGAAACAAAGATGTTTTCTACACTAAATTCGTAAAGTAGACCGAGCGAGACCAAGTCAATTACCAAAACAATAGCGACTCACGTCAAGGAAATGGTAATCATTAATTACCTTCAAAATATGGCATCAACCTCGAACCAACAAGAAAGACTACCTACGAATGTTTATGTTGGTTTTGTAAAATTTTGTTCGAATCTAGAGGAAAAAGAGAGAACAGAAATATCTTTAAACGGAAATGACTGATTATAAAAGTAATTTGTCACGTTAATACAGTCTACAATAAACTCTGTCACAGTTACCGTCACGGTAATACAGTCTACAATAAACTCTGTCACGGTAAACAGTCTACAACAAACTCTGTCACGGTAATCCAGTCTACGATAAACTCTGTCACGGAAATACAGTCTACAATAAACACTGTCACGGTAATACAGTCTACAATAAACTCTGTCATGGTAATTCAGTCTACAATACACTCTGTCACGGTAATCCAGTCTACAATAAACTCTGTCACGGTGATCCATTTTACGATAAACTCTGTCACGGTAATCCAGTCTACAATAAACTCTGTCACGGTAATACAGTCTACAATAAAATCTGTCACGGTAATCCAGTCTACAATAAACTCTGTCACGGTAATACAGTCTACAATAAACTCTGTCACGGAAATACAGTCTACAATAAACTCTGTCACGGTAATACTGTCTACAATAATCTCTTTCACGGTAATCCAGTCTACAATAAACTCTGTCAAGGTAATCCAGTCTACAATAAACTCTGTCACGGTAATCCAGTTTACAATAAACTCTGTCACGGTAATACAGTCTACAATAAACTCTGTCACTGTAATCCAGTCTACAATAAACTCTGTCAAGGTAATCCAGTCTACAATAAACTCTGTCACGGTAATCCAGTCTACAATAAACCCTGTAACGGTAATCCAGTTTACAATAAACCCTGTCACGGTAATCCAGTCTACAATAAACTCTTTCACGGAAATACAGTCTACAATAAACTCTGTCACGGTAATCCAGTTTACGATAAACTCTGTCACGGTAATCTAGTCTATAATAAACTCTGTCACGGTAATTCAGTCTACAATAAACTCTGTCACGGTAATCCAGTTTACAATAAACTCTGTCACGGTAATCTAGTCTATAATAAACTCTGTCACGGTAATTCAGTCTACAATAAACTCTGTCACGGTAATCCAGTCTACAATAAACCCTGTCCCGGTAATACAGTCTACAATAAACTCTGTCACGGTAATCCAGTTTACAATAAACCCTGTCACGGTAATCCAGTCTACAATAAACTCTTTCACGGAAATACAGTCTACAATAAACTCTGTCACGGTAATCCAGTTTACAATAAACTCTGTCACGGTAATCTAGTCTATAATAAACTCTGTCACGGTAATTCAGTCTACAATAAACCCTGTCACGGTAATCCAGTCTACAATAAACTCTTTCACGGAAATACAGTCTACAATAAACTCTGTCACGGTAATCCAGTCTACAATAAACCCTGTCCCGGTAATACAGTCTACAATAAACTCTGTCACGGTAATCCAGTCTACAATAAACCCTGTCACGGTAATCCAGTCTACAATAAACTCTTTCACGGAAATACAGTCTACAATAAACTCTGTCACGGTAATCCAGTCTACAATAAACCCTGTCCCGGTAATACAGTCTACAATAAACTCTGTCACGGAAATACAGTCTACAATAAACTCTGTCACGGTAATACAGTCTACAATAAACTCTGTCACGGTAATCCAGTCTACAATAAACCCTGTCACGGTAATCCAGTCTACAATAAAATCTGTCACGGTAATCCAGTCTACAATACACTCTGTCACGGTAATCCAGTTTACGATAAACTCTGTCACGGTAATCTAGTCTATAATAAACTCTGTCACGGTAATTCAGTCTACAATAAACTCTGTCACGGTAATCCAGTCTACAATAATCTCTGTCACGGTAATCCAGTCTACAATAAACCCTGTTACGGTAATCCAGTCTACAATAAACTCTGTCACGGTAACTCAGTCAACAATACACTCTGTCACGGTAATCCAGTTTACGATAAACTCTGTCACGGTAATCTAGTCTATAATAAACTCTGTCACGGTAATACAGTTTACAATAAACTCTGTCATGGTAATCCTGTTTACGATAAACTCTGTCACGGTAATCCAGTCTACAATAAACCCTGTCACGGTAATCCAGTCGACAATAAAATCTGTCACGGTAATCCAGTCTACAATAAACTCTGTCACGGTAATCCAGTCTACAATAAACCCTGTTACGGTAATCCAGTCTACAATAAACTCTGTCACGGTAACCCAGTCTACAATAAACTCTGTCACGGTAATCCAGTCTACAATAAAATCTGTTATCTTTTCTGCTGGATAGAGTGTTGGCTTGTAAACCCAAAGTATGAGATATATCAACATCATTGACTTCGCCATATCACTAGTAAATGACGTCNGGGGGGGGGGTATTTTTAGTGATTTGTTATAACGCAGTAACCCCGTAAAGTAAAGTAGGATGCTATTTTTTCTGCATTTAAACAAATAGTCATAATTGCAAACTACATAAATGCAATGTGTTTGCGTATGCCTTTTAGATGTTTTCAGATTGTTTTTCTAAATTGCGTACATATAGGAGTAACATGTAACGGTGTTAAAACAGTATCTGCTACACATAGAACCTTTAAAAAAATGTTTGCTGTTCAAGGCCCCGGTTTATAGATATTCTAACTTTGAAGGAGTTTCAATCCTCAATATCAGAAGAAGGTTACGAGTTAGATAATAACAACAAAATGGAATGTTTATGCCAGGAACATCAAAAATTGACTTGGCACAGGGAAGGATTACAGAAAAGTTGAAATTGAACAAAGTTGGAGTTACGCCGGGGACTCTTTGTTACCACAGTGTAGTATTTCAGACCTGTTGGACGTCCGACATATACGTGTATCATGCCAAGGTAGGGCTGGGAGGGGGTGAATGAAGCAGTGGGGGTGAATTGGCTGATCGTCCGATACTCTGTCTAAACACGAGAGATGAGACTCCGATAACGCTAAGTGATGAACTGTTTATATTACATGTAGCATGGCTAGACGTCGTCATGACCTCTTCAGCCTAACACGAACGCCAAGTACTCCCCGTGATTTGCTTCCTCTGACACACATCTATCGTTTCTACAAATGAGTACCAGTTATTATCTATTTGTCGACAATAAGGTACGTACTGCTTCGTAACCATAGTAACGCAGTCAGACCATCATGATCACCAGGCTGACATGAACCGTTTGTACCGGAAGTAATATATGTATGAGTGGGGTAAGTTTGATCTGGAAACAGTCTTTACTCTTTCGTTATGAATGCAATATTCCTATTTCGACCAAGTAAGACAATCATATTTAATACATATAATAAGGCATGGGCGATCAGGGTTGGAGTTCGGTGTAGGGTACGATAATTCCGAAGTAGAAATCCCCCCCCCC
>NW_018405827.1:302296-335613 GCF_002113885.1 Mizuhopecten yessoensis
CCCCCCTCCCCAGCAACAGAAACGTTTAATTGTTTCGGGCTTTTGGATAAATAGAGACCACCCCTTGCCCGGAAGTATCTTATTACACCTACACCCTTGCCCTCCCCTCGCTTGGAAATCAAGGCCTAACATTCATTTAGTGATAAAATACACATCCTCAAGGATGAAATGCTCAAACATGCCCAATTATATTCCGATACTTGGAAAGATCGCTTTACCATAAGTAATTAACCTCCTGTACAAGGACAAGTCATTCTAACATGTCCAATTATCACCCTAGCACATGTACTTATATAGATATTGATATATGTTTAAGAAATTTTCTTTAGTAACATTTATCAAAAAGCCCAATATAATCTCGGTGTATATTTTCACATCCGGAGTATTTTCACGTCCGGGGTCCACTAAACGAAAAGAACCATACCTCGGCGCCGTACAAGACCATCTTTGTAGAAAATTAGAAAAGATAAAACACACAGACACATACAAAACAAGACCAAATCTAGTGCTTTTTTTTTAATCTCCACTCATTCATTTTTTGCACTTTTGGAATATTTCCTATCAAGTAACGTTTCTTTTTGTAAATGAATTAGCGGTGGCATGTTCCATTATCGAGAATAAACTTTCATTTCATATTTTAACGACACAGTTCCGGTTCCGGATTTTACGTCATGTTTATTTGCACAAGAAGACTATCTAGACTATATAAATTAAGAAATAATCAGAATGTAAATGTACTTGACTAGAGTATGTATGTTGTATGGAAAAAATGAATTGTAAATGTATTATGTACTGTTAAAAAATCTTCAAAAATAAAAGAAATTAAAATTTAAAAAAAAAGAAAGAATGTAAATGTACGCGGTTAATTGTAACATATAACAAGCCTACCAATTCTAGTGAAACCTGTCTAATCTGACTCCGTGTGTGACAACACGGGTTTGTGTTTCATAAGAAAATAAAACGCTTCAACAATGTGACAGTTTTACATGATTGAAATGTTGTTCTTAAACAGTTATGAGGGTAACGATGGACAATTGTACGCAGGTATTTCCTTCAAACACATCTATAAGATACCGTTTAAACATATATACCACACTTAGATCTATACAACAATATAATGTCTAACGGTATGGCTAATTCAGTTGTTTCTTCTATGACGCCCTGATTACAAAGACTAGTTCAGTTATAGCAATGGTTCAGCAGAAAGTGATTCTATCACAGAGATACACTGTTATATGTCTGCTGTGGCAAATTGAATGAAACGGATTTGGATTTCAAATAAAAGTAATCCCAATTGACTAAGATATCTTTACATTATCAATATCCTGTCATGTAATATGAATACATATATTTTTTCAATTGACCAAATATTTCTCAATTTACGTAAGGATACAGGTTTTGAAGCAATAATTGTACGAAACTGGGAAAAGGGGAGAGGGAAGGGCAGGCGTAAAGGGAGAGCTAAAGGGTCTATTCGAGATACTCGGGATATTGGTGGCATATTTCTACCATCGACTTTCGACTTGCGAGTTACTTATGTCGATGTCACATCTGAGCATTAACACGATAAAAAGCCGATTTACCTGCTTACGTGATAATCATCTCGGAAAATGTAGGAATATGTCGACATAATTTAAACGTTATTTCGACATATTCATAGATGATGTCGACATATTCTAAAATGTATGTCGACATAAGTAACTCGCAAGTCGATGGCAGAAATATGTCACCCTTAAGGATACTTTCGTGAGTCGACAGCGTTATCAAATTCGATGAGATGTTCTTTCAAACAAAAAGGAACCAACGTCTGTGCGTATGTTAACACCAACTTTGACCCTGGTCGTCAGTGTCAGCCATTTAGTAACGTTATTCAAAATATATGAGAAGCTTCCAAGATGTAATGCATTCTTTACGGAGAAGGAGTGGAGGTGATATTTCGACATGGAGGATAGGCTATAATTTGCTCTATATGCGTCTGAGTGTCATCCCTGTGAGCCCCCTTTGTTGTGATTCCCCCCTCCTCCCATTACACAAACAGCTCTCTGGGCAGACATATAGTTCGTGTAATAATTGCGTCGATTTATGCTTGTGTTGATAGCCTTACTGTTTCCTTGGTAACATTCTCTTCCAATTCACAGCGCTATTCTAGATCTATAGATATACCTAGTCCAGGACATCGTTAACTACCTTTATCCGCGTTCCATGAAATACAGTGTACATGTCATGTACATATGTATAACGCAGTTTTCGTTACATTGTAAAGCAATATATATCAATCAGACGACTTGTACAGAGTTATAGACTTCGTTATGAAGGCCTTGGTACTTGATATGTTCCCATGGTTGGCACACTCCTCCGACATCTTGTTAGGGAGCCACATCTGCCCCTTATCTTACCAGCCGTAATATCACCGGTGAATGTGATAAGCGCATATTATGGCCACGCGCCTCTATAAACAGTCGACGTCATCAGTCGGCAAGTGATTCCAGATTGTTTATACACATATATATTTGAAAAGACTGTTCTAGCTACAAGTTGTTGAAAAGGCTAACAAGTTGCACGGAAAACTTTTTTTTTTAATCTGCTTTAGTCGCTTTATCAATAAGAGTAGCACGTGCCGGATTCTTGTTTTTTTATCATTTAATTTGCTGGGTTCATGAGTAGCCTCAGAGCGTGTTAATATTATTTCAACAGGTCGGCAGCACATGTTTACCACATCATTGCAACAAAAGTGGGCGTGGGGACCTGTTGTTTATTGGACTCTACTGATGCGTGTCATTNCCCCCTCCCCGCCCCAAACAAACACACACACACACACACACATTCTCCGAACCCCCTCCCTCCCCGGCCGAAACTCTGGTAGTGAAACACTAGCAGAGGTATTGGGAAATGTTGAGTCTCATTAGATCTATAGTCTGTTTCAGTTATGTACTATACCAGCATTTATTGTTCTCGAGTGCCAGTGTACACGATTTGTACCGCACGCGTAACCACACAGAGTGTTTCTCGATCTGTACCGTTATACACGTATACATGACGTCGCATCTCAACAGAACAGTAAAGCATACAACCAGTGTACCAATTTGAGCAGTATAGTATACCTGTCTAATAAAAATTATTATGATTAAAACCAGATCTTTATTTCACTTTCATTGAAACGTAGAGTACCGGAGTGGAAATACAGTTCTGCATTTAATCAGATTGTATTGAAATCATCCCCCACTTTGTTGGGGGACAGCGCGACTGAGTATTCTTTTGAGAATTGTAGTACTACCCGTCTATTACAATTTTCCATCGAATTTGTCCAGCTTTATTTGCAAATATGAGGATAGTACATGTGATACGTCCCCTTAGGAACAGAGCTAGCGTAGTATGGCTGAAACCTGTTAGTATGTTTTCGTGAGGGAATCGTGTTAAGAATAGTACCTGTCCACTGTCCACTGTCCCCCATATATATATCTTTATGCGAACTGTGCTATTGTTCGCAAAAGTGTTTATATATGATGTTACCTTAGATACCAATTATTTGACCTTAATATTATCTACAAACAACTCGCAGTTTATACTTGACTCTTTCTTATTCATTATACAGTCTCTAGAACTGAGCATAGTGGGCTCTGCTGACAGTATAAGGTATGGACTTTGCAGCTAAAAATGTTCAAATCAAATTTTCTATCTGAAGCTATGTTAATTTTATTCATTTTAATGTATATTGGAAATATAAGCAATCACTTTGCGACTTTTCTACATGATGTACATGTCTATGTATGTATTTCACTGTGTTTTACTATTTTGCCTTCAAACTACTTTGTAGTTACAAATGTGCGAATAAATTTGAATTGAATTGAATATGTCTATTAATACCCTTTCCTGGGGGAACGTGCTGGTTTTATTGTCTTGCTCCAAGAGTATTAAGTTTCTGCCTATTTATGAAATAAAACATATCCTTAGGGGCGCTGTGCAGGTATTGTATACTGTCTCCTTCAATGTCCGCTAAGCAGAAAACAGCAGAAAGTCCCTAATACTGCCGTACCCCTACACAAGTCGCCTTTTAAGACATGAAGTAGGAACTTACAATAAGACAGTATCTCGATTTCGACCAATCAGAAGCCACCCTAATTAAGACGATCATTTGTATCCAATCAATGGCTGCCATATTATCAAAATCGTCATTTTTTACTCAAGTTTGAAAGTGTCAGGTAAATATGTCTTTCACCAGCTTTCATTACAACCTACAAATTCTGCCCCTAATCCTCAAACCGGGCGTCACGTTGCGTCCTATAGTGGACTACATACACTGGGTCGATTGGCTACAATCTGTCACGATCCTTGGCAGACATACATGTACTGTCACCATTGGTAGGTTTGGTTTGGTTTGATTTTGCTGAACGGTCTTATTAACAGCTAATGTCATTTAAAAGGACGTGCCTCCATGTGTGTAGTGCATGTGTGCTTGCTTGTGTATATGCAAGAGACAGGGTATGTTGGTGTGCTTGCCTCTTTGTGATAGCGACAGCATCTCAGGAATTTCAAACCTCTAGTATCTGACTTGGTAAATGCCGTTATCAAAGAAGAGGACAGTTTCCACTCTCACGACGTGGTTTCACTGTTCACAAACACACCAGTACAAACAGCCAGCAACATAATCAGCAACATAATCTGAGAGATATTACCAGCAGAAATCCGATTTATGAGAAACTACGAGAAAGTTTGGAACATATCTGAACGACTTAAAACACCAGTTTTACCAGAAACACACCCAAATTATCTGCCACCTAGTACAATAAATCGGAATTACCATATTACGCTAACACCCAAAATAAAAATGATCGATTGAGACTTACAAAACTAGTTAAAAGTGAATACATGTAACATACAATGTAACTAGTTAAAAGTGAATACATGTAACATACAATGTACAAAAACGAGGCAAATTTAAGAAGCAATCAAAATCCGGAAAACTAAAAACATGAACAAAGACGAGGGGGGCACTAGCTAAATCATACGTATGACCCATTACTGCCTAAGATTGTTGTACAGGTAAAAAATACAAAGGGAAACGTTGCAACACTTTTAACGTGTGCATTGTTTGTGGATAAAAGTACATGTAAAACTTTGATACTAAAAGTATAAACGTTATAGTCAAATATGTCTCAGCTAATCAGAGACCATAGCGGTCATGCTTGGTGACTGTTTGGAAAACAAGATGTCTAATGAATATCTTCACATGACTCTCAATACACATGTGGACTTCCATCAGTGTCTTCCCAAAAGTTAGAAAAATAGATTATTTTTTACGAAAACTCAAATAATTGTTGAAAAGAGATTCACTTTAAAAAAATTATAAATCTTTCATTTTACCACTCTTTGAATATGCCTATGAATTATGGGATGGTTGCACTGCTTTATAATCCGAGAAATTAGAGAAATCTCAAAGAGAGGCGGCTCAAATTATAACAGGACTGCCTCCTTATACAAGTAATGATTCATTATATTTTGAAACGGGCTAAGAAACACTATCAGAGAGGAGAAAAAGGCGTTAACAAAATAAAATAAATTAAATTAAATGAAATGAAAAAACATTTTAACCCCCAGCTATTTATCGGCCCTTTTACGTAAAAACAGTGGGTAACAACAATCGGTTCAATTTACGGAACCGATATGATTACAATAGTCCTTCTTGTAGACTCTCCTCAAGCAACTCTTCTTTTCTGCCATCGATTTACGTCTTTGGAATTCGTTAGACAATACAATAAGAACATTGCCAACTTTAAATACTTTTAAATCTGCTATATCCAGTGGTGCAAATTCGTCTCCAGCATCTTATTATAATTTTGGCGAACGCAATTTAAATATATTACATACAAAACTCAGGCATCAGTGCAGCTCTTTTAAAAATGATTTGTTCCGTGTTAAGATTGTTGATAATCCAGCATGCACTTGTGGACATTCCTGTGAGGATGTTGGTCAATTTTCTTAGAATGTAAACTTTTTAATACAGCACGAATTACGCTATTTCAAAACATAAACTCGTTGAATAAATATCCAGGAAATTTAGGTTTATTTTTATTTGGGAATGAAACGTTTTTAAGATAAGTATAGCGAAAGTGAATCAACTTTCGTAAGACGTGTAGCATGTAACCAAAGACAAAAAGGTTGAAAAAATAATCTTAGGAACATATTCTAAAGATGCTCTTTTTTGTTTGTTTGTTTTTCAGACATCCAGTGATGTAGATTTTTAAGTATGAAATATACATCACATCAATACACGTGTAAATATTGAGATCTTGAAATATCGAAATGGTTCATCACCAAACTGTAAACGTTGATGTCAGATACATGTATATGAATATATAAACGAGGGTAGTTATACATTGTTAGATGATCAACGGGGGCGCTCATCGATGTCTTAGTGTAAAGTGGTAAACGAGGGGCGTCGTGTTGGGAATTTTACTGTACCTTGAGAGATACATGTACTACACGGAGCCCCGCCTGTGACAATATTGTACACACGGGTTAACTATAAAGGTTCCTATGGAGACACCCCAAGAAATTATAGGATTCTGGTAAACATGGATACAGGTCTGGCTTAATATATATTTATATTCAGGATTTACGAAAGCGTTATTTTTGCGACTATTTTTTCACAAAACATATACATGTATTTACTATTTGAAAATCAACAATATAAAATCCGTAAATTTCAACATTCATGACTTAGCAAATTTCCACATAGATAAGAAAATTTTACTGAATCCAATAATTATACAATAGCACAAAAGGCAGCAACTACATATAGTTTCACATGATGCACATTATTTACAACATATACATGTACATAGAAACAGACTATAGATTACCTCCCGGTCGAAGAGTCGTATTTCAGTAGTACTAATTTGGCTTGTGGCGTCGGCTTTCGTTCGTCCTTTACCCATCCTGCTAATCCCATATTCAATATGTTATGGTTTTATTTCAGAATAAAGTTTTAAACTAACCATGTCCATGATTGTTTATGACCATGACGCTGTTTTTTTTTTATTTGAATGTCTTGAGTATTCCAGACGCTTGCTATAGATTAAGATACCCCGTCAGCATTGATAAGCAGCATGGTATGGTTCCAGAGATATATGCGTAACTTACCTTTTTGACGGAGAGCTGAGAGTTAAAATCGGTTCCTCCCTGTAGCCTGAATCCCCAGGGATCCATCGTACTGTTTCGTTGAAGCTGTATGTAGGTCTGCATTATGACGTATTAACAGGTGCAATTGGAATGCTTAAAAGTTAAAAACTGAAATCGACGGAAATTCCCAAAAGAAGAAGAATTATCTATCGTCCTCAGGTAAAATCACCTTGATACAGGTGAAAACCTTCTCCTCTCTACGCCAAACACAAGTACAACCTCCTCCTTGAGTCGATGTTCTTGCACCTCCGAGATTTAATGATATATAAGGAAGAGCGGTCTTCTCTGTGGTGGTACTCTGATAGGCCGAGTAGTGTGCGAGGAGAGAGATGATTGGGGGGAGGAGGAGGGGTTGGGGCTAGATGCGGTAACAGATAGATATTTCTGTAAACGTGTACTATATATAAACGGAGTGCATACACACCAGTGCATGCGGAATGTACGAGGCAGACGAACAGCCAGGCACGTGCGGAATGTATCGGTCGCTACAGGGGATGTTATGTTCCTTCTCTATCGTCCCAACTCAACCTTTGGAAACCTTCGTGAACGACCTATGGCCTAGTACGCCAATGTTTGTAAACGGGTTGTAAGAAAGTTGTGTTGTTTCGTCATGATGAGACAGTATAAATGTAAACTACGATGGGCTGGGCTACAGGACCTCGATCTTGGCAGAGACGTATATATTACATTGTAACATATACGTATCTGATCTGGGGGTGGGTGGGGGCTCGGTTATCATACAGCCGCAGGTGGTATCCACACCAAGGATAAGATAAGCTAGGACAAGAATTAGCATTAATCGATAATTTTCATATCTATATAAAATTATGTACATACTTGTCTTATAGTTTGGTTTAAACCTAATCCATTGCAAATAAATTTGCAAACCATTTTTGAGCAACGACACTCAAATTTTGGTGTTAGTTTTTGATTAATTCGAACTCCAGTTACTCTTTTGTATGCACACTGAAAGCAATTTTCCATGAAGATTTTTATCACAGGGATCAAATGTAATTGGTGTATTATTTCTCTCGAGTGCGTTCCTAACTTGTGTTTTGTTTTAAATGTGCTTGGCTAGCTAAACTTGTAATTTATTCATGGTAACATATCAAACAGCTACATGTATATTAAGAAATTCCAATTTTAAAATTTATCAATTATGTAGGATTAAGAAATTCCTTCCAGTGTCAGCATGCAGAATCACATTTCACTATTGTTTTATTCTACGATACCTTGATTTGTGTTCAAACATTTGGGGACATTGCTCTAAAAAAATATTAAGTAAAGTTAAAAGAATTAAAAAAAAAGGATCATTCAAATCATCTCAGATGTGGATTATGGTGTTCACAATTATTTGTCAAACTTAAATGGTTGCCTTTTACCCAAAGAGTAGAATATAATGAATGTGTTTTGATGTTTAAAGTGATAAACAAATTGTGTCCATATTATCTGAATTGCAACACTCTTGTAACCAGATCAGCTACAATAGGCAGATATGCTGTTCCAAAACACAAAACGGAAAAAAATAAAAATTCTTTTAGATACAATGGTCCCACCCTTTGGAACAGCCTGTCAGTATCTGTCACTGAAAGTCGGACACTGAATACTTTCAAATAATAATGCAGAACATATTTAAACAATACATACAAACAGAAATGTGATGGGAATAGATACTTATATGTGTCTCTTAAGGTTGTATGCGGTTTTCCTATGCCTGTGTCACATGTGTTATAATTGAAGGTTTAATTACACTTTTAAAAAAAAAAAAAATGTTCTGCAATATCTGTTTTGGTCTTAGCTCATGCTATATTAGCATATATTTGGTCAATTTTTACAATTTGCCATATTGGTATATTTGTATATTAGACACAATATGTGTCTCTTAATTTCTAAAATGCATCATAAGAACTTATGCTTTGCGTGACATTTTATCAACTTACTAGTTTTATAATTACACATGTGACATATTCTTGACTTTCCAAACGATATGCTACTATCTTATAACCTAATGTATTTCATGTGTGCATGTATGCTATGTATCTTTTTATTATTCATGTTGTAAATATTGTATATTGTATGTCGACCACATGTGTGATGAGTCCTTGACTCAATGTGTTATCGAATTTAAATAAAGTATATTATTTGAATATTATCATCTTGTCACTCTTGTTTACTGCGTTACCTCCCTTGTAGTACTATGTTTTCGGTATTGTTTTTGTAAATATTGTGTATTTTTGTATATTGTATCCGGTATCCTGTATGTTTTTGTTGATAAACAAATTAAGGTAAACGTCATACAATATTGTGTTTAATTAAAGAAGCGTCAATCGGAGTCCTTCGGTTTAGATAGTACAGGTACACGTACGCATTGCTAGCCTGTTAAAAATGATTGTTATTGAAACTCTATTTAATAACATACCAAAGGTAATTGATACATATATCTACTCCTAATAACATAAGTGTATAATGTATTATTAACGTTGTACACAGAATGGTGATAATTCGATCGATCAAATAATTTAATAGCTCTTATTGTTATCTCAATTTGTTAGCTTATGATCTTTGTACTTTTAAATGTTTTAATCAATTCTTTCCCTCGATACATTAATACCGTTATGATTTTATTGCTGTTATTGTCGTTTAAACAAAACGTTTCAAAGACTGTACCGAAGCTCGTGAAATATGATCACTTAAGTAAAATACAACCTATTTGTCCCAACCTGGAATCATACTCAGAAACATTGCTTTCTATTATCTTGCAGATACAGACGGTTTCCAGAGGCGGTCCAATGGGGTTGTAACCAGCGCACGTGACGACCCTTGCCATTACAGCTCCGTTTGACTTTTTTTTTATTTCTGGACTGGTGAAGCCCCACTTCCCTTTCAGTGTTGAATAGTTGACACGAATTGATATCACACCTCTTGAAAATACGACTGGTTTGGATAAAAGTTGGTCCACAGTGGAGCGAAATTCGCTTGAAAATACGATTGGATCTTCTCGTTGTAAGGGAGATAACACCTACAAACTTTTGTAAGGTGGAAATGTTACTCTAATTATGAAATAATTGTTTGAAAATTTTGTACGAGAATATTTAATTTATTATTAACTTAAGTAAGTATAAGTCGTCAACTTACAACAGTTATTCTGTCACAAGTAAGAACTTATTGATAATATTTTGATACATGTAAGAGCATTGTAACTCTAATGCACTACAAACGTTAGGCAATGAATGTTTTTTCTTTGAAATTCGATTAGGATAATTAAATATAAAATTTGAATTGAAATATTATAATTGCATGGCGTTGTGGTTCAGAGGAATACACCGTACGCAGACATTTCTAAATCTTCAATACAATCTAGCCCTAAGTTGGACAGTAAAATTAATATATATATTTATATTGTTATTTTTACCGGCACATGGACATTCATTTATAGTCTTTGTGTTTTGTTTCATTTCTATATTGTTAAATATATGTTAATATCTTGGATACCTAGCAACATATGATGTACGAATTGAAGTTTGAATGGTCGGTCCGCGGACATTGTAAGCTCATGAAGGTTACTTTGGAAGTGTCGGCATTGAAGTTTGAATGGTCGGTCCGCGGACATTGTTAGCTCATGAAGGTTACTTTGGAAGTTTCGGCATTGAAGTCTGTTTATTGCTGATGATTGTTAAAAAGAGACAAGGGAGACATGCTAAGTTATTTTTTACATTTGTGTATGTTTTGGTGGTAATATTGGTGGTGAGGTGGGGGGAATTTATCTACCTTTCAAATGTTACAATCCTGTCATTTTGTGTGAAAATTAGGAAATTATCATGAGCAGGACGAAATGAGGGAAGAATCTGGAGCAGATTGGAAGGAAATGATATTTCATAACGTACAGATACTATTGACTTGTACTAATTAACACTGGTCTACGACTGAGTCATGCTATAACGCTAAATGTGTGAGCTACGCATACTGTGTTATGTATATATGCATGTATGTACTATATTTGTATGTATGTAATGTTACATGGACATTATATATTAGTTGAGATAACACAATGTATTGGTATTTATTCAATTATGTTACTTCATATAGGGGTGAGGTATGCTTGTCCTAGATATTCACCACCAACAAACCCTGGATGACGTTGTATTCTTACGACATCCTACGTTATTGGAGGTCTTGCTACTAACATCTATACACTATACTATTTCTGTAGCGTTGGAGATGATACTAAACCTTGTAATGGTTTGGAGTAATTCGGAGCCGGTTTTTGTCACAATGTGACTTGACTGGAAGTGGAGCAGCGGTGCTTCTATTGCTCAGAACAATGGTTTCTAGTCAGGCACTTTCATTTTGAGTAAAGTGTTGTTCTTTCTTTGTCTCGTTCTAGAGAAGGAATGAAGGACAGAGAGTGTGCCAGATCTTAGTTCAAACAATACTACGTTCAAATCTTTGGATCAGTTCTTTGTGTTGGCTTTGCAAACATCGTTATTGGGAATATATCTGCATTTTTGCAAATGTTCCTTTTCTAAACACGTGGGCATGACGAGTAATACTAAATGTTGACTTGCTAATGCCGTATGCCGTACTCCTGCATGTGGCAAAAAAATGCAAGGTTATCTTGCTCTGAAGATTTGTGAAAATAATGGGTCTTAACCTGGTTTACAGTGAAGCATTGATGAACATGTATATCAAGCTCCTTGCCATCTAATTTTCCACCAATAACTCATTGTTAAGTCCACAGGGACCTGAGACTTGTTACAGCTATATTTGGACCTAAACTAAGGTGTCTAAAGGAGTATATACATGTACAGTATCATCATTGGGTGGCATTTTTACCGGAAGTTGTTCTAAACCCCTTAAAGGTGTAAAACTATGCTGAACACCTTAGTTTAGGTCCAAATATACCTGTTACAAATTATCATGTCCCTTTAGGTCAAAGCCTTGATGTTTTTAAGGATTGTTTGCATTGCTATTTAAGCACTTCGAATGCACAAGTAACATTACATATAAATAATGTGAGGACAGACACATGTTGTTGATGCTATACTGAATATATGTGGGTCTGATGTCAGACATGCTGCTTTTGCATTGCTGCAAGGTTTCTAACGTACATACATGTTACAGACTGTACAGATGGTTTGACCTTCGTGAAGTGCGAGATAATAAACACCATGTCGTTGTGTGAGGGTAATGTATAATTGATAATGAATGTTAATAGGTTGTTGTGAAGCTATAGAGGCACTTTGCATCTCCATTAAATCGCTCAACCTAAAACACGCAGGTTTGAAACAAACATTAATATTCATGTTGTTTTCAAATAAACAATTCGCAATCTACTTTGACGGGTGAAATTAGCCCATATAACTGCCTTGATAAGTCATGCGCATATTGATGTAATCCTGACAACAGCCTAGCTAACAGTGGTAAAACCGCCTTGATAAGTCATGCGTACATTGAACTAATCCTGACAGCCTAGCTAACAGCAGTAAAACTGCATTGATAAGTCATGCGTACATTGTACTAATCCGGACAGCCTAGCTACAATGAAACAGCAGTAAAACCGCATAGATAAGTCATGCGTACATTGAACTAATCCGGACAGCCAAGCTAACAGCAGTAAAACCGCATTGATAAGTCATGCGTACATTGAGCTAATCCTGACAGCCTAGCTAACAGCAGTACATTGAACTAATCCTGACAGCCTAGCTAACAGTAGTAAAACCGCCTTCATAAGTCACGCGTACATTGAACTAATCCTGGCAGCCTAGCTAACAGCAGTACATTGAACTAATCCTGACAGCCTAGAAGTCATGCGTACATTGAACTAATCCTGACAGCCTATCTAACAGGAGTAAAACCGCCTTGATAAGTCATGCGTACATTGAACTAATCCTGACAGCAAAACTAACAGCAGTAAAACCGCCTTGATAAGTCATGCGTACATTGAACTAATCCTGACAGCCTAGCTACAGTTTGTAACAGCAGTAAAACCGCATTGATAAGTCATGCGTACATTGAACTAATCCTGACAGCCTAGCTAACAGCAGTAAAACCGCCTTGATAAGTCACGCGTACATTGAACTAATCCTGACAACCTAGCTAACAGCAGTAAAACCGCATTGATAAGTCATGCATACAAACAGCAGTAAAACCGCCTTGATAAGTCATGCGTACATTAAACTAATCCTGACAGCCTAGCTACAGTTTGTAACAGCAGTAAAACCGCATTGATAAGTCATGCGTCCATTGAACTAATCCTGACAACCTAGCTAACAGCAGTACATTCAACTAATCCTGACAGCCTTGCTAACAGCAGTACATTCAACTAATCCTGACAGCCTAGCTAACATCAGTACATTGAACTAATCCCGACAGCCTAGCTAACAGCAGTACATTGAACTAATCCTGACAGCCTTGCTAACAGCAGTACATTGAACTAATACTGACAGCCTAGCTAACAGTAGTACATTGAACTAATCCTGACAGCCTAGCTAACAGCATTACATTGAACTAATCCTGACAGCCTAGTTAACAGCATTACATTGAACTAATCCTGACAGCCTAGCTATCAGCAGTACATTGAACTAATCCTGACAGCCTAACTAACAGTAGTACATTGAACTAATCCTGACAGCCTAGTTAACAGCATTACATTGAACTAATCCTGACAGCCTAGCTAACATCAGTACATTGAACTAATCCCGACAGCCTAGCTAACAGCAGTACATTGAACTAATGCTGACAGCCTAGCTAACATCAGTACATTGAACTAATCCTGACAGCCTAGCTACAGTTTGTAACAGCAGTAAAACCGCATTGATAAGTCATGCGTCCATTGAACTAATCCTGACAGCCTAGCTAACAGTAGGACATTGAACTAATCCTGACAGCCTAGCTAACAGCAGTAAAACCGCCTTGATAAGTCATGCGTACATTAAACTAATCCTGACAGCCTTGCTAACAGCAGTACATTGAACTAATACTGACAGCCTAGCTAACAGTAGTACAGTGAACTAATCCTGACAGCCTAGCTAACAGCATTACATTAAACTAATCCTGACAGCCTAGCTAACAGCATTACATTGAATTAATACTGACAGCCTAGCTAACAGCATTACATTGAACTAACCCTGACAGCCTAGCTAACAGCATTACATTGAACTAACCCTGACAGCCTAGCTAACAGCATTACATTGAACTAATCCTGACAGCCTAGTTAACAGCATTACATTGAACTAATCCTGACAGCATAGCTAACAGTAGTACATTGAACTAATCCTGACAGCCTAGTTAACAGCATTACATTGAACTAATCCTGACAGCCTAGTTAACAGCATTACATTGAACTAATCCTGACAGCCTAGTTAACAGCATTACATTGAACTAATCCTGACAGCCGAGCTAACAGCATTACATTGAACTAATCCTGACAGCCGAGCTAACAGCATTACATTGAACTAATCCTGACAGCCTAGCTAACAGCAGTATTTACGTCCGTCGTAATGCATTGTTCTGCAGTATCATGTCACGAACTGTAAAATGGTACAGTTGATGGCGAAAATAAACACTTTGTTTCTGTTTTCATTATATTTCAGAAGTCCAATGTTTATTTTTCTTCTTAAGTGTATATCTCGTCAGGATGGAATCCGAAATTTCTACAATACTGTGCATCCAGAGCAACCATGTAGACAATATGGCGGTGACAAGAGGTCTACTCCCGGTTACCAAGTCTGACGTATATGCACGAACCGCCAAGTATCATGGCAAATTGTGAAAATAAGCGGCGACGTCCTTAAAACCGAAGAATACTTTAATTTCTACAATACATTCATGAAAGTGTCATTTGTCAGATTTTGTAAGCAAGGTTTAATTAAGGAGAATCAAGGACCATAAATTGTGACATTTTTTTATTTTATTTTCAGACACCGTAGAAACTCCTCCGGCTTATAACACACTGTGCCAGGACCATTTCCCGGATTCCTATTATGCATCGCGGAATTGTTATCATTATTATTATCATTTTTTATTTTATTTTTATTTTTCAAAACTTTTTGACACACATACATCAACCGGTCAATACAGCGCACACGTGCCCACATTGCAGGCAAAGCAAGGGTACATGTATCTAATAAGTTAACACCATGCCGCGGGATTTTTATATAGATTATAAGTGCACAATTAAAAAAATGTTTGCCATGATTTCTCTCTATTTTCTAGGATGGGGTCAGGTGACTCAGTGGAAAGAGAACAGATTATTACCAAACCTATGTGTGGATTTAAGGAATCACTTTAGATATCCTCGAATTGTTGTTTATCATTGACAAGAGAATATGTTTGAACTTTATTCATAGTCCTATCGCCTTGCTTGG
This sequence comes from Mizuhopecten yessoensis, assembly GCF_002113885.1. Taxonomy (NCBI): domain Eukaryota; kingdom Metazoa; phylum Mollusca; class Bivalvia; order Pectinida; family Pectinidae; genus Mizuhopecten; species Mizuhopecten yessoensis. The sequence continues at coordinate 317,842 of NW_018405827.1, forward strand.
CAACACCTCAATTTTGGCTTTAATATTGAACGTTCGCCCAGGTAGGCAATGGGTTCTGTCTCCAGGCTGTGACATTCAAAAGTCCTTAAAAATAGTAGTTGTTATTTCATGCTCAACGTTCAGTGTATAAAGGGTATGGCAACAACTGGTTCATCCGTTGACAGTATAATTTGACCGGATGGAATGCTGTGTTGGGTACCTTCGGCATGGTATTTCAGTAAGATTGCACTTTATAGTCGACATCAGTTCCGCGCTATCACAAGGAGGAAAATACACCATCATATCCTGTCTCTCTCACACACACACACGCACGCAACCACGCATGCACAACACACATGGAGGCCCGTTCTTAAGTGACCGAGGCTGTTGATAGAAAGCTAAACAAAATAAAACCAAACCAATCCGTACATCAGCGATGCGGTGCAATGATATTTACTAATGGTGACTATATACGCTATCAGTGCATCACTTACAAATATGATCTCTACCTTTCATTAACGTCCCAATGTACCACTGAAACTTTACCATATGTTTAGAAATGATAATATTCTAATAGGAGTTATCCCGACGAATCATCTGATACCAAAATGTACATACTTTAATAAATCATGGCATAGTTGTCACCGTAACAATTCTTGTTAACCTTACAGATTTGCTAAGTTTTACTGTCATACCTTCAGAATGTATCTGTGCATGTAGGAATGGGTTTTAACCGAATATGTCAGGCAACGATCTTATCAAGACGATCGTGTTCGGTGAAATCCTCGGATGATCGTAAAACAGTCGTGAAGTTAGGTCACAAAGAGAAAATTTGATCTTGAATAACATGAAATTCAGTATTTCCGCATTTTCAGACTTCTATTCCATGGATCTCCAACAATCGTTTTGTTCTAATATCTATCAGTGGATAGGTGTTACATTGTATGATCAACAGCTGAGTACTTGTTATAATAATTCACTCAGGATGGGAAATTTAAGGATTTTGATATATTACCTTTCCAGTGTCTTAATATGTAAATACAAAATAGATTGAGTACGAATACATTATATATAAAAATATATCTAATCAGATCACAAAAATAAAAAATACATCTAATAAGAATACGAAACACTTTTTTCCGTCTGATAATGGATATACGAAATATAAGGAGTCTGCTTACAGAGTATTACGTCAAACTCGTAGTCTATATACAATGTAATATCTTAGTAAGGCAGACATACAAAACGTATCCGTATGAAATGTTACGACACAGATATGTTTTGTACATGTACACCGCCATGTTCTATTGAATTGTGTAATGTCATGGTTTGTGACTTTTCAGTTGTATTCTTCATCTCGTCCAGAAAAAGTAACAAGCAGGCTTAATTTTATGAAATCTTTATTCAAATTTGATAAAAAAAAGAGATGAAAGAATATTAAAACATCAAATCATCATGTCGGTTCATCGATCGTTCTCCAATTTCATCGATCGTTCTCCCATTTCATCGATCGTCGATCGTTCTCCCATTTCATCGATCGTCGATCGTTCTCCCATTTCATCGATCGTCGATCGTTCTCCCATTTCATCGATCGTCGATCGTTCTCCCATTTCATCGATCGTCGATCGTTCTCCCATTTCATCGATCGTCGATCGTTCTCCCATTTCATCGATCGTCGATCGTTCTCCCATTTCATCGATCGTCGATCGTTCTCCCATTTCATCGATCGTTCTCCCTTTTCACTATTTGATTTGTAACATAAAGATAATTATGCATCAAACTTATCGATGAGTTTCGGACTTTTATCTTAATTCAGATCTCGTTAAAATTAATTTCGGTTAGTTTTTCATATTTATTTTCTATTATTTTGTTGGTGTTCATTTTTGAAAATATTCACAAACAATGAAGTGGTTTTATGCATTATATCTTGAGGGTAACTTAGTGGTTCCATAACTTGGAAACTTATCATACTTGAGGTTGTTTTAACCCTGTTGTGTTTTAAGATTTGTTCTAGCCTCGTATCAAGAACTTCTGAAGGAATGAAAATATAAAAACAAACATATATAAATGGTACACACCATTATTTTGAAATCATAAACATAGCCCACGTGTATGTTCTTTGTTCTATTTTTCATTTTTCCAAATACTATTAAGGGTTATATAAATAAAATAGGTTCCTAAATAGTATTTTGAGATGATCCCAAAAATCAAATCGATATCCACAATTACGTCAACTCTTGGAAATATAGTCAGCCTATACATTTGTACACTTACCTATACATTTTTTTTTATTTCATGAAACTTTGTTATCACTGAAGCATCTATAAGTATTTCTGTTAATAAAAAGCTTAAAGGGTATTTTCAAGTGATAAACTGTGCAGAGTATAAAAACCAAATACCCAGATACAACCAGCGTGCTACAGCTCGACATTTAGGAAGAGCAGCATATTTTCAGTACTCAATACAAGTCAACATCACACACTCGTATTTATCAACAAAATAAGGCGTAAAGTTGCATTTGTACTTAACAAATTAAAGCTAATGAAATCACAATTTGGTTACTCAAGTTTTGATACTGAAAGCAACACATTCAACCGTATTTTTCGCAATGCACACACACACCCGCGCATACACAAATATGATAAAATTAGAAGAAAATCCTCTTTTTTGTGACAAGTAAAAATATCTTTAAAAATATACAGATATCTTGCATGCACTAGTCTGTTACAAGCCATATACCAAGAAAGAAGTACCATACACCTCGTCAACAGTACATATCTCTTATTTCATTTTTTATAATATTAGGGTGGCTCCACAATTTCGCAATTAACCAGCAAAATTCGTTGAAACTTTCATAAAATGGTTATGCAACTATGTAGAGTTGATTTTATGAAAATCTAAACATTCTTATAGTTTGGGGACTTTTTTGGAAAAAATACCAAAAAATTGAATTTTCGACAATTTTAATATTTTCCTGAAGTACGTGTGATTATACATTTCCCGGTAAAATCTCGATATCGGGTATTGACATATCATCGGCACGCACGTGTATTATTGTTTACCAGGGGCCTGTTCGTTTATGCGGAACAACCGGTTTGACCGTTTATAAATGTAACAATTTCGGGTATAAATCCTGGCGGACCTGCAAATGTGTATGCAGGGCTTGCAAGGCTTTCTCAAGGCTCGCCTGAAAGCAGCATCAGATTACTAGGTCGGACCTTATTTAATACACGAACAACAGTGGCCCGATTGGTTTGACCGTTTGAACGAAAACGGCCCAGGTTTTACTATAATTTGCACTACGATAGTGAATGCCCGATACGCAATACGGAAATGACGACACGGTGTACACGCACATTTCGATCAAGATAATTGAGTCCGAGCTGTACTTTTTCCGGAAGTACGTCACAAATATGGACACTGATGACGATGTGTGGAGCCACCTTAAGGCTGTGTGTTAACAAAAAAATTGTGTAACCAAATGTCAAATTTCAAATAAAAACAACAACAATATTTTTAACAAACAGTTTCACCAAACGTAATTGTTTGTATTGCTTTGAATACAATATTTAACACAATGCCCCTATCCTTTTTTACACCGCTTTAACACATTTCCTCCATTTAACAAGCGTTTAATCCAATCCTACATCCTGCTCATCTAATCCGTCTTTTCGTATTGCAGAGTGATCTGCACTTGTGGGCAGCTATTGACTGTTACGTCATTAGTTTGTGAGAGTAACGTCATCAATTTTTGAGAAAACGACGTAATTTTCTCACACAAACCAATGACGTAACAATCAATACCTGCTCACAAGAGAAGAAAACTCTGCAATATGCACAGACGGAATAATACACGACGATACATGAGCTGACAGCACTCCATCAGGAGTCACGATATCACAGCTAGTCCGTCTGACTCCTTCAAAATAATCGGTCTTGGATGCTACACTGAAGTGCATAGCAACGGGATGAATGGCTGTTATAAGAACATACATTTAATTATGAAGTCTGATAGAAATGTTCCCTTTTTCCATCAATGGCATACGTTCGTGTTAAATGTATCTCCCTTTAACTATATTTTTTTTCGGTTATCAATACATATATAATAATTATGAATTTCCAATGTTATTGTATAGGTTCATTTGGGTGGACTCTCTCGAATGGAGATTTATATCACAGTAAGGTAGCATGCTGTATGCATACTTAATTCCCTCCACTACGCAAAATTGCAGCAAAACCAATACAGGTGAACCTTGACCTAAGTATATGACATTGTTTAAGAGCGGATATTCGTGTCTCCTGCTGACGTGCCGGAGACTGATCGATTGTAAATTGCTGAAATAAAATGATTATGCAAATTTTGTTGATGTTTGTTATATATGTAGAAAATATGTCAAACCTGTATATTTCATCATCCCGTGGTATCAATATAGGAAACTGTCTTATTCAACACCGCGTTGTATCAAAAGTATAACCTGTCTAATCAAACTCTCGTTTACGGTATCAACAATGAAACCTGGGCAACACTGACCCATGTTGTGTCAACAGTAGCACCTTTCTATTCCGACTACACATAGTATCATTTTTTTTAATTTCTTTTTTGAAACCTGTCTAATCAGATATCCCGTGATGACAAACATAAGACCTGTCTAGTCAAACACATCACGACATCAGCAGAGAAACATGTCAAACCCCGACCCCCATGGTACTGCCAGGGAACCTGTCAACCTGACACCTGGGTGTACTGTATCACGGTAAAACCTTTCTAATCCGAATCCCTATGGAATAAACAACCTGTCTAGCCAAACACCTCACGATGTCAACTGTCTTATATGACATACCATGGAATCAATTATAAAACTTGTATAATCCGACACCCGACAATGAAACATGCCCAGCCCCAAACCCCTTGATATTGACAACCCGTTGTATCAACACTGAGGTATGTTGTAACCGACACCCTGGTGTATCAACACTGAAATTTGTTGTAACAAACACCCTAGTGTATCAACACTGAAGTTTGTTGTAACCGACACCCCGTTGTATCAACACTGAGGTATGTTGTAACCGACACCCATTTGTATCAACACTGAGGTATGTTGTAACCGACACCCCGTTTTATCAACGCTGAGGTATGTTGTAACCGACTCCCCGTCGTATCAACACTGAGGGATGTTGTAACCGACTCCACGTTGTATCAACAATGAGGTATGTTGTAACAGACTCCCCGATGTATCAACACTGAGTTATGTTGTAACCGACGCCCCGTTGTATCAACACAGAGGTATGTTGTAACCAACACCCTGGTGTATCAAGGTATGTTGTAAACGACTCCCCGTTGTACCAACACTGAGGTATTTTGTAACCGACACCTCGTTGTATCAACACTGAGGTATGTTGTAAACGACTCCCCGTTGTATTAACACTGAGGTATGTTGTAACCGACTCCCCGTTGTATCAACACTGAGGTTTGTTGTAACCGACACCCCGTTGTATCAACACTGAGGTTACAACATACCTCAGTATTGATACACTAAGGTGTCGGTTACAACAAACCTCAGTGTTGATACACTAAGGTGTCGGTTACAACATACCTCAGTGTTGATACAACGTGGAGTCGGTTACAACATACCTCAGTGTTAATACAACGGGGAGTCGTTTACAACATACCTTGATACACCAGGGTGTCCGTTACAACAAACCTCAGTGTTGATACAACGGGGTATCGGTTACAACATACCTCAGTGTTGATACACCAAGGTGTCGGTTATAACATACCTTTGTGTTGATACAACGGGGAGTCGGTTACAACATACCTCAGCGTTGATACAACGGGGAGTCGGTTACAACATACCTTAGTGTTGATACACCAGGGTGTCGGTTATAACATACCTTAGTGTTGATACAACGGGGAGTCGGTTACAACATACCTCAGTGTTAATACAACGGGGAGTCGTTTACAACATACCTTGATACACCAGGGTGTCCGTTACAACAAACCTCAGTGTTGATACAACGGGGGGTCGGTTACAACATACCTCAGTGTTAATACAACGGGGAGTCGTTTACAACATACAGGGTGTTGGTTACAACAAACCTCAGTGTTGATACACCAAGGTGTCGGTTACAACAAACCTTAGTATTGATACACCAAGGTGTCGGTTACAACAAACCTTAGTGTTGATACACCAGGGTGTCCGTTACAACAAACCTCAGTGTTGATACAACGGGGTATCGGTTACAACATACCTCAGTGTTGATACAACAGGGAGTCGGTTACAACATACCTCAGTGTTAATACAACGGGGAGTCGTTTACAACATACCTTGATACACCAGGGTGTCCGTTACAACAAACCTCAGTGTTGATACAACGGGGTGTTGGTTACAACAAACCTCAGTGTTGATACAACGGAGTGTCGGTTACAACAAACTTCAGTGTTGATACACCAGGGTGTCGGTTACAACAAACCTTAGTATTGATACACCAAGGTGTCGGTTACAACAAACCTTAGTATTGATACACCAAGGTGTCGGTTACAACAAACCTTAGTGTTGATACACCAGGGTGTCGGATACAACAAACCTCAGTGTTGATACACCAAGGTGTCAGTTACAACAAACCTTAGTGTTGATACACCAAGATACAACGGAGTGTCGGTTACAACATACCTCAGTGTTGATACAACGGGGAGTCGGTTACAACATACCTTAGTGTTGATACACCAGGGTGTCGGTTATAACATACCTTAGTGTTGATACAACGGGGGGTCGGTTACAACAAACCTCAGTGTTGATACAACGGGGTGTTGGTTACAACAAACCTCAGTGTTGATACACCAAGGTGTCGGTTACAACATACCTCAGTGTTGATACACCAAGGTGTCGGTTATAACATACCTTTGTGTTGATACAACGGGGAGTCGGTTACAACATACCTCAGTGTTGATACAACAGGGAGTCGGTTACAACATACCTCAGTGTTGATACAACGGGGTGGGTGTCGGTTACAACAAACCTCAGTGTTGATACACCGGGGTGTCGGTTACAACATACCTCAGTGTTGATACACTAAGGTGTCGGTTACAACATACCTCAGTGTTGATACAACGGGGTGGGTGTCGGTTACAACAAACCTCAGTGTTGATACACCAAGGTGTCAGTTACAACAAACCTTAGTGTTGATACACCAAGGTGTCGGTAACAACAAACCTTAGTGTTGATACACCAGGGTGTCGGATACAACAAACCTCAGTGTTGATACACCAAGGTGTCGGTTACAACAAACCTCAGTATTGATACACCAAGGTGTCGGTTACAACAAACCTTAGTATTGATACACCAAGGTGTCGGTTACAACAAACCTTAGTGTTGATACACCAGGGTGTCGGATACAACAAACCTCAGTGTTGATACACCAAGGTGTCGGTTACAACAAACCTCAGTGTTGATACAACGGAGTGTCGGTTACAACATACCTCAGTGTTGATACAACGGGGGGTCGGTTACAACATACCTCAGTGTTAATACAACGGGGAGTCGTTTACAACATACCTCAGTGTTGATACAACGAGGTTTGTTGTAACCGACACCCCGTTGTATCAACACTGAGGTTTGTTGTAACCAACACCCTGGTGTAACAACACTGAGGGATGTTACCGACACCCTGGTATATCAACACTGAGGTTTGTTGTAACCGACACCCTGATGTATCAACACTGAGGTTTGTTGTAACCGATACCTTGGTGTATCAACACTGAGGTTTGTTGTAACCGACACCTTGGTGTATCAACACTGAGGTATGTTGTAACCGACACCCTGGTGTAACAACACTGAGGTATGTTGTAACCGACACCCTGGTGTAACAACACTGACTCCCCGTTGTATCAACACTAAGGTATGTTATAACCGACGCCTTGGTGTATCAACACTGAGGTATGTTGTAACCAACACCCTGGTATATCAACACTGAGGTATGTTGTAACCAACACCCTGGTATATCAACACTGAGGCATGTTGTAACCGACACCCTGGTGTAACAACACTGACTCCCCGTTGTATCAACACTAAGGTATGTTATAACCGACGCCTTGGTGTATCAACACTGAGGTATGTTGTAACCGCCACCTTGGTGTATCAACACTGAGGTATGTTGTAACCAACACCCTGGGATATCAACACTGAGGGATGTTGTAACCGACACCCTGGTGTAACAACACTGACTCCCCGTTGTATCAACACTAAGGTATGTTATAACCGACGCCTTGGTGTATCAACACTGAGGTATGTTGTAACCAACACCCTGGTATATCAACACTGAGGTATGTTGTAACCGACACTCCGATGTATCAACACTGAGGTTTGTTGTAACCGACACCCTGTTGAATCAACACTGAGGTTTGTTGTAACCGACACCTTGGTGTATCAACACTGAGGTATGTTGTAACCAACACCCTGGTATATCAACACTGAGGGATGTTGTAACCGACACCCTGGTGTAACAACACTGAGGTATGTTGTAACCGACACCCTGGTGTATCAACACTGAGGTATGTTGTAACCGACACCCTGGTATATCAACACTGAGGTATGTTGTAACCGACACTCCGATGTATCAACACTGAGGTTTGTTGTAACCGACACCCTGTTGTATCAACACTGAGGTATGTTGTAACCGACACCCTGGGGTAACAACACTGAGGTATGTTGTAACCGACACCCTGGGGTAACAACACTGAGGTATGTTGTAACCGACACCCTGGTATATCAACACTGAGGTATGTTGTAACCGACACCCTGGTGTATCAACACTGAGTATGTTGTAACCGACTCCCCGTTGTATCAACACTGAGGTATGTTGCAACCGACACCCTGCTGTATCAACACTGAGGTATGTTGTAACCGACACCCTGGTGTAACAAGACTGAGGTATGTTGTAACCGAAACCCCGGTGTAACAACACTGAGGTATGTTGTAACCGACACCCTGGTGTAACAAGACTGAGGTATGTTGTAACCGAAACCCCGGTGTAACAACACTGAGGTATGTTGTAACCGACACCCTGGGGTAACAACACTGAGGTATGTTGTAACCGACACCCTGGGGTAACAACACTGAGGTATGTTGTAACCGACACCCTGGTATATCAACACTGAGGTATGTTGTAACCGACACTCCGATGTATCAACACTGAGGTTTGTTGTAACCGACACCCTGGTGTATCAACACTGAGGGATGTTGTAACCGACACTCCGTTGTATCAACACTGAGGGTTGTTGTAACCGACACCCTGTTGTATCAACACTGAGGTATGTTGTAACCGACACCCTGGGGTAACAACACTGAGGTATGTTGTAACCGACACCCTGGTGTAACAAGACTGAGGTATGTTGTAACCGAAACCCCGGTGTAACAACACTGAGGTATGTTGTAACCGAAACCCCGGTGTATCAACACTGAGGTATGTTGTAACCGAAACCCCGGTGTAACAACACTGAGGTATGTTGTAACCGAAACCCCGGTGTAACAACACTGAGGTTTGTTGTAACCGACACCATGGTGTATCAACACTGAGGTTTGTTGTAACCAACACCCTGGTGTATCAACACTGAGGTTTGTTGTAACCGACACCATGGTGTATCAACACTGAGGTTTGTTGTAACCGACACCCTGGTGTATCAACACTGAAGTTTGTCGTAACCGACACCTTAGTGTATAAACACTGAGGTATGTTGTAACCGACACCCTGGTGTATCAACACTGAAGTTTGTCGTAACCGACACCCTGGTATATCAACACTGAGGTATGTTGTAACCAACACCCTGGTGTATCAACACTGAGGTATGTTGTAACTGACACCCTGGTGTATCAACATTGAGGTATGTTGTAACCGACACCCTGGTGTATCAACACTGAAGTTTGTCTTAACCGACACCCTGGTATATCAACACTGAGGTATGTTGTAACCGACACCCCGTTGTATCAACACTGAGGTATACTGTAACCGACACCCCGTTGTATCAACACTGAAGTTTGTTGTAACCGACACCCTGGTGTATCAACACTGAAGTTTGTTGTAACCGACACCCCGTTGTATCAACACTGAAGTTTGTCGTAACCGACACCTTAGTGTATCAACACTGAGGTATGTTGTAACCGACACCCTGGTGTAACAACACTGAGGTATGTCGTAACCGACACACCGTTGTTTTTTTATGCATCAATATTGAATTCAACACTAACGACCAGATAAAAAGGACACTTTTGAAGTCGTTGTTTCCGAAGATAAATCGGCTTAGTAATCATTTAAGACTGAGGCGGTTTACGATAGGTACATGGATTGAACGTTAGATGAGATTAATGGTATAAGTTAAATATCGAATGCGTGAATAGAAATACAAATACATAATTATGAAACTGCTTCATAAACGCTACTTTCATCGACCTCAGAGCATAGCTGATAGTGAAGACATATTTTTAAAAGCAATAGCATATATAAGCCGCCGGATCTTAACACATTTATGTACAAAGGGATGTTTTTGATGACATTTCTGTTGGATCAATTATTGACTGTACAATGTAATACAATACAAAACAATACATTGTTGTATTGTACTATTGACAATCACACGCTACAATAGCGTACCTTACAATTAATGAACTGTTATTACAGTTATATGGTGAATATGTAACTATTACAATTACCCACAGGTACTCCGATATATACCACTGGATACATACAGGTACTGCTGTGATTACCACTAATTACAAACATGTTGTGTTGTATTTACTACCTGTAACGTACAGATGTTCCTGAATGTACCACCTATGAAAGACAGTTTATCATAAACAACATAGGGGTATTACTATATCTATCACCAATTATATACAGGGATTATTGTATATACATCTATCAGTAATAACAAACTGGTATTGTTGTAGCTACATTGTATCACCAATCATATACAGGGATTATTGTATATACATCTATCAGTAATAACAAACCGGTATTGTTGTAGCTACATTGTATCACCAATTAAATACAGGGATTATTGTATATACATGTATCAGTAATATCAAACTGGTATTGTTGTAGCTAAATTGTATCACCAATTAAATACAGGGATTATTGTATATACATGTATCAGTAATAACAAACTGGTATTGTTGTAGCTACATTGTATCACCAATTAAATACATGGATTATTGTATATATATATCAGTAATTACATAGTGTTATTATGGTATTAACCATCAATTATATGTAAATATTTCTATATTTCTCACTAATTGCATACACATATTACTGTATCAATAATTACATACAGATACAATGACATACTAAAACATGCGTTGCAATTTTCACCACTAATTATATTATATTATTTTTTATGTCACTAATTACATACATTTATTGCAGTATTTATCACAGATTACATGGTATGTACATGTACATACAAGTACAATCATTGCAGTATTTTCAACAAATATATAAAAGTTGCCGTATCGTTCTCTAAAAATTTATTTAAAAAAGTATATTGGTGTATTATCAACCATTACCTACAGATATGGCGGTAAATATAACCAATGTGAATATAAACTGTCCATTTCTACTCGACATGAAAAATATATAATAATTTCTACAGGTATTACAAGTACAGTAATATAATTTAAAACACGACAGCTAAAACCTTAACTTTTATTTCTTACTTAATTGACCTTTCAATCTTCTCCCACCTGATTGGCATGTGCAACGTGCCTTAGATCATCACTCCTCGAAACTTTTTATAGCTGATCATGAGTTATCTGCTCTTCGAAACTATTTATAGCTGATCATGAGTTCTCCGCTCTTCGAAACTATTTATAGATAATCATGAGTTCTCCGCTCTTCGAAACTATTTATAGATGATCATGAGTTATTCGCTCTTTGAGACTATTTATAGCTGAGTTCTCATCTTCTCCAAACTATTAATAGTGGAGTTCTCCATTTTTCCAAACTTGTTATAGCTAAGTTCTCCACTCTTTCAAACTATTTATAGCTGAGATATCCCTCCTCCAAACTGTTTATAGCTGAGATCTCCATTCATCCAAACTATTTATAGCGGAATTCTCCACTTCTCAAAACTATTTATAGATGAGATCTTTACTTTTCCAAACTGTTTATAGCTGAGATCTCGACTTATCCAAACTATTTATAGCCGAGATCTCGACTTATCCGAACTATTTATAGCTGAGATCTCGACTTATCCGAACTATTTATGGCTGAGATCTCGACTTATCCAAACTATATATAGTTGAGATCTCGTCTTATTCCGACATTTTTTAGCTGAGATCTCGACTTATCCAGACTTTTCATAGTTGATATTTCCACCTCTCTAAACTCTTGATAGTTTGGGTTTATAATTCTCCAAATTATGACTGCAGTCAACACTTACCCAGACTAGTTATAATCACTTCCCATACACTACCTCTGTCCTTAACACTTTACATCCCAAGAAGTTATAGCAAGAAATTATCACATTTCCAAAGTACAATCACTAGTCACAATATTATACTTTGATCAGTCACATGGTTGTAGTTTAATCTATAATATCATTGCACCCGCCGAGTTATCAAACAGTTTCGCGTTTGAGCAGAAAAGCAACCCCTTCCCGCCATCCATTTGTATTATGATATCTTTCAAACATCAGCGATAAAAGTCACAACCTGTGTTAGCTGTAGATTGTGTTCTACCGTTTTAATTAGAAGTAGAATGAATGTCAGTCAAAGCAACATATACTTGTATCATGATCATATAATAACAATACTTAACAAAAAATGTCAAACTCAGTTTTTCAGTACTAGTGTGTAGATTCGTATGTACCGAACTCTTTTGATTGTTTCAAAATTATTTGCCCTTTTCCTTGCTGTACAGATAATAATACAAAAAGACGATGACATCTAGTCTCTCTCCCTTAGTCTTATCACAATTGTTTGGACGGAAGTGATTCGCTCAACATATAAACTAAAAAAAAAGATTTGTCACAGCGCGTTCGAATGGTGTATATCACGTACGAGACTAATATACTAGATATTTGGTGAATCATTCGACGTCGCTAACCTTCTTGTGGCTACACATTGTGTGGTAAAATATCTTCAATCCGTTCAGAAACCTGGGAAGGTCTATGATTACAACCGCTCCAAACACTACTGCCAGCATTCCTGCGCCTAAGTAGCCTAGCCCCTTTGCTGAAACCCTTTCATCTGGTATGCTAATAAGTTTTCGTTTCCATGACGACAAGTCCTTTTTCTCGACTGTCAGCTCCTTTTTGAGAGTTTCTATCTGGGATTGTAACTCTTCTGGAGACATTGATGTCATCTTGTTACTGTTACAGAAACAGTGGTAGCAGGAACTGGTGGGCGTTCCTGTGTACACGTTGGTGAGGGATTCTACAGAAAAAAAACAGACAAATTAGTAGTACAGGAAAGGTAGATTTTGCATCTTGCAAGGATCAGACCAGATCTCTAACAAGGGTATCATAACAGGAAAAAGGAAAAAAAGGTGAGAATCAGAGTAAGGAAGGATGCTAAGGTCAGTATCGGAGTAAGGAAGGGTGATAAGGTGAGAATCAGGATAAGGAAGGTTGATAAGGTCAGTATCAGAGTACAGAAGGGTGATAAGGTGAGTATCAGAGTAAGGAAGGGTGATAAGGTGAGAATCAGAGTACAGAAGGGTGATAGGATGAGTATCAGAGTAAAGAAGAATGATAAGGTGAGTATCAGAGTAATGAAGGGTGATAAAGTGAGAATCAGACTAAGGAAGGGTGATAAGGTGAGTATCAGAGTAAGGAAGGGTGATAATGTGAGTATCAGAGTAAGGAAGGGTGGTAAGGTGAGTATCAGAGTAAAGAAGGGTGGTAAGGTGAGTATCAGAGTAAAGAAGAATGATAAGGTGAGTATCAGAGTAAAGAAGGGTGGTAAGGTGAGTATCAGAGTAAAGAAGAATGATAAGGTGAGTATCAGAGTAAGGAAGGGTGATAAGGTGAGTATCAGAGTAATGAAGAATGTTAAGGTGAGTATCAGAGTAATGAAGGGTGGTAAGGTGAGTATCAGAGTAAAGAAGAATGATAAGGTGAGTATCAGAGTAAGGAAGGGCGATAAGGTGAGTATCAGAGAAATGAAGGGTGATAAGGTGAGTATCAGAGCAAGGAAGGGTGATAAGGTGAGTATCAGAGTAAGAAAGGGTGATAAGGCGAGTATCAGAGTAATGAAGGGTGATAAGGTGAGGATCAGAGTAAGAAAGGGTGATAAGGTGAGAATCAGAGTAAGGAAGGGTGATAAGGTGAGAATCAGAGTAAGGAAGGGTGATAAGGTGAGAATCAGAGTAAGGAAGGGTGATAAGGTGAGAATCAGAGTACAGAAGGGTGATAGGATGAGTATCAGAGTAAAGAAGAATGATAAGGGGAGTATCAGAGTAAGGAAGGGTGATAAGGGGAGTATCAGAGAAAGGAAGGGTGGTAAGGTGAGGATCAGAGTAAGGAAGGGTGGTAAGGTGAGTATCAGAGTACGGAAGAATGAAAAGGTGAGTATCAGAGTAATGAAGGGTGGTAAGGGGAGTATCAGAGTAATGAAGGGTGATAAGGTGAGAATCAGAGTAAGGAAGGGTGATAAGGTGAGATTAGAGGAAGGAAGGGTGATAAGGTGAGTATCAGAGAAAGGAAGGGGGGTAAGGTGAGTATCAGAGTAAGGAAGGGTGATAATGTGAGTATCAGAGTAAGGAAGGGTGGTAAGGTGAGAATCAGAGCACAGAAGGGAGATTAAGAGAGTATCAGAGTAAAGAAGAATGATAAGGGGAGTATCAGAGTAAGGAAGGGTGATAAGGTAAGTATCAGAGTAAGAAAGGGTGATAAGGTGAGTATCAGAGTAAGAAAGGGTGATAAGGCGAGTATCAGAGTAATGAAGGGTGATAAGGTGAGGATCAGAGTAAGAAAGGGTGATAAGGTGAGTATCAGAGTAAGGAAGGGTGGTAAGGTGAGAATCAGAGCACAGAAGGGTGATTAAGTGAGTATCAGAGTAAAGAAGAATGATAAGGTGAGTATCAGAGTAAGGAAGGGTGATAAGGTGAGTATCAGAGTAAAGAAGGATGTTAAGGTGAGTATCAGAGTAAGGAAGGTTGGTAAGGTGAGTATCAGAGTAAGAAAGGGTGATAAGGTGAGTATCAGAGTAAAGAAGGATGTTAAGGTGAGTATCAGAGTAAGGAAGGGTGGGAAGGTGAGTATCAGAGTAAGGAAGGGTGGTAAGGTGAGTATCAGAGAACGGAAGGGTGTTAAGGTGAGTATCAGAGTAAGGAAGGGTGGTAAGGTGAGTATCAGAGTAAGGAAGGGTGGTAAGGTGAGTATGATAAGGTGAGTATCAGAGTACGGAAGGGTGGTAAGGTGAGTATGACAGTAAGGAAGGCGATAAGATGAGTATCAGAGTACGGAAGGGTGATAAGGTGAGTATCAGAGTAAGGAAGGGTGATAAGGTGAGATTAGAGTAAGGAAGGGTGATAAGGTGAGTATCAGAGAAAGGAAGGATGACAAGGTGAGTATCAGAGTACGGAAGGTTGACAAGGTGAGTATCAAAGTACGGAAGGTTGATAAGGTGAGTATCAAAGTACGGAAGGTTGATAAGGTGAGTATCAGAGTACGGAAGAATGAAAAGGTGAGTATCAGAGTAATGAAGGGTGGTAAGGTGAGTATCAGAGTAAGGAAGGGTGGTAAGGTGAGTATCAGAGTAAGGAAGGGTGATAAGGTGAGTATCAGAGTAAGGAAGGGTGGTAAGGTGAGTATCAGAGTAAGGAAGGGTGGTAAGGTGAGTATCAGAGTAAGGAAGGGTGGTAAGGTGAGTATCAGAGTAAGGAAGGGTGGTAAGGTGAGTATCAGAGTAAGGAAGGGTGGTAAGGTGAGTATCAGAGTAAGGAAGGGTGGTAAGGTGAGTATCAGAGTAAGGAAGGGTGGTAAGGTGAGTATCAGAGTAAGGAAGGGTGGTAAGGTGAGTATCAGAGTAAGGAAGGGTGGTAAGGTGAGTATCAGAGTAAGGAAGGGTGGTAAGGTGAGTATCAGAGTAAGGAAGGGTGGTAAGGTGAGTATCAGAGTAAGGAAGGGTGGTAAGGTGAGTATCAGAGTAAGGAAGGGTGGTAAGGTGAGTATCAGAGTAAGGAAGGGTGGTAAGGTGAGTATCAGAGTAAGGAAGGGTGGTAAGGTGAGTATCAGAGTAAGGAAGGGTGGTAAGGTGAGTATCAGAGTAAGGAAGGGTGGTAAGGTGAGTATCAGAGTAAGGAAGGGTGGTAAGGTGAGTATCAGAGTAAGGAAGGGTGGTAAGGTGAGTATCAGAGTAAGGAAGGGTGGTAAGGTGAGTATCAGAGTAAGGAAGGGTGGTAAGGTGAGTATCAGAGTAAGGAAGGGTGGTAAGGTGAGTATCAGAGTAAGGAAGGGTGGTAAGGTGAGTATCAGAGTAAGGAAGGGTGATAAGGTGAGTATCAGAGTAAGGAAGGGTGGTAAGGTGAGTATCAGAGTACGGAAGGGTGATAAGGTGAGTATCAGAATACGGAAGGGTGATAAGGTGAATATCAGAGTACGGAAGGGTGGTAAGGTGAGTATCAGAGTAAGGAAGGGTGGTAAGGTGAGCATCAGAGAACATACATGTAAGGGCAATACGGTGAGTATCAACGTAAGGATTGAAGACTGTGTGTTTGCGCTTACTTAGATACTGACCTGTACTGAGAGCGGCAGTAGTTAAATCCACTGTCGTGATAGTATTACTTAGTTGTGGGGTGGCTGTTGACGAAGTTTGTTGTGTGCCCAATATTGTGACAGAGCTAGTTTCCAGTTGTATTGTTGTTGCTGATGACGTCAGGCTTGCAGTTGCTACACCAGGAGCGATGGTGGTGATGGCTTCTGAGGCGACAGTGGTTGTGGCTTCTGGGGCGACAGTGGTTGTGGCTTCTGGGGCGACAGTGGTTGTGGCTACTAGAGGTGCGCTCGAATAGCAAGGCTCAGCTATGACGGAATTTGGGTCTGCTGTTATGACCGACATTTTTATGATATCTAAAATACACCAAAAGAAAAAAGATATGAAAATTGGACTTGAACAATGTCTTACATTGAAGCATAAATAACAAGTATGCTTGAGAAATATAAGCTTGCGCAGTGTTGCATTTCCAGTTTCGAGATGGCAGAATTGGTAGTGTTACTTTATTGGATATTGTTGGGTATGTAGTGTTACTGTACTGGATATTGTTGGGGATGTAGTGTTACTGTAATGGATATGGGTATGTAGTGTTACTGGACTGCAGATTGTTGGGTATGTAGTGCTACTGTACTGGATATTGTTGGGCATGGAGTGTAACTCTACTGGATATTTTTGGGTATGTAGTGTAACTGTAATGGATATTGTTGGGTGGGTAAGTAGTGTTACTGTACTGCAGATTGTTGGGTATGTAGTGTACCTCTACTGGATATTGTTGGGAATGTAGTGTTACTGTACTGCGAATTGTTGGGTATGTAGTGTACTGTAATGGAGATTGTTGGGGATGTAGTGTTACTGTAATGGAGATTGTTGGGTATGTAGTGTTACTGTACTGCAAATTGTTGGGTATGTAGTGTTACTGTACTGCAGATTGTTGGGTATGTAGTGCTACTGTACTGGATATTGTTGGGTATGTAGTGTAACTCTACTGGATATTGTTGGGTATGTAGTGTAACTCTACTGGATAATGTTGGGTATGTAGTGTTACTGTAATGGAGATTGTTGGGTATGTAGTGTTACTGTAATG
>NW_018405828.1:0-27506 GCF_002113885.1 Mizuhopecten yessoensis
TACTGGATATTGTTGGGTATGTAGTGTAACTCTACTGGATATTGTTGGGTATATGTAGTGGTACTGTAATGGAGATTGTTGGGTATGTAGTGTTACTGTACTGGAGATTGTTGGGTATGTAGTGCAACTCTACTGGATATTGTTGGGTATGTAGTGTAACTCTACTGGATTTGGTTGGGTATGTAGTGTAACTCTACTGGATATTGTTGGGTATATGTAGTGGTCCTGTAATGGAGATGGTTGGGTATGTAGTGTTACTGTACTGGAGATTGTTGGGTATGTAGTGTTACTATACCTGGAGATTGTTGGGTATGTAGTGTAACTCTACTGGATTTTGTTGGGTATAATATGTAGTGTTACTGTACTGGAGATTGTTGGGTATGTAGTGTTACTATACCTGGAGATTGTTGGGTATGTAGTGTAACTCTACTGGATATTGTTGGGTAGTAGTGTTACTATACTGGATTTTGTTGGGTATTTAGTGTTACTATAATGGATATTGTTGGGTATGTAGTGTTACTATACTGGATATTGTNCATACCATAGACATGAACTATATGATGACGTTGAAGTACATTTTCATCACTCTGGTGAACATTGGAGTACAAGTGATAGTTTATGTGATACAGCTGTTGTCCACAATATAAAATACAAGGATCCGTATCGCCCAACGACGACTGACGGAACGTCATATTTCCTTTTTTTGGCTGTAACTCTTCGGTTCTTATATACACATCAAATTGGTAGATTGAAGCGAAAATGGTTTAAGCTTTTGGCGTGACTTTCTGCTATTGTGCCAAGGCGTTATTGTCCTTTTTTCGTCGTCTTGCCAATAGCAAATGGCTTATTTGTTCAGCGTACATTTCCGGTTTGAGTTTTTCAGGAAGCAGGTAGAACAATTAAAAGAGACGACCGTCAATAATATGAAAAAAATGCATATGAATCATATAGAAAATTTGAAGGTTGTTCAAACAATTTATTCATTTGATAAACATGAGAAGGATAATGTTATTGTTGACATGATGAGGGGACCAGAGTTTATAACAATTCAATCATGTATTTAAATAATCAAGAAAGGTGCAAAAAACCAAGACGCAAGTTTTTTTCTTCTGAAAACCCGGAACAACTTAAGAAGTTATTGTCCGTGCTGAATCTGTATTAGGAATACCAGTTTATCAAATTACCAAACATTTATTCAAATAATAATGTCAAGTTATATTGTCACATTTTGCACAATACGAGTTACAATGTACATCGTGGAGTTTAACAATAGTAAATTTAAAAAGAAATCTTTCAATTTAGACTGATTTTAGAATGATTGTAAGCTTGATTGAAAATCATTATTCTGAGTTAAAAGCAGGCTCTATCAAACTCCAAATCTTTAACACTATCACAGACATTTCCGACCCGAAACACGAGACGGATGTTAACTCAAATTCAAATTATTCGTAATCATATTTTAATTTAAACAAATTTCATCGGAATAGAATTCAGAGATGTATCGGAAAGATGCATGTTTGTTAGAGGGAGGTAGCATAGTGGGAATTGTTTTGATGATTTGAGCAGAGCGCGACTTAACCATGGACCTATGGAACAAAATGTCTTTATCGTATTGACGAAAACATATCGAGTTTTTATAGCGTACGATCATAAAGCCATGCAATGTATGCAATTTTACGGTTTCCGTTTCATGCTTTGACGTTTTGTTGTGTTTCACTTCTACATGTCTAATGCAATATGACATTCCATGAACTTTGATTGTGTCCTTCAAGAGGATATGACGGGGAATTGAGTGTAAAGGGTAAAAATAGACCTACACTGACAAATCTGTACAAGGAGTAATTATTACTGTGTGATATCGACATATAATTTAAACAGTACAAGGAGACGTTAATGTCTACTGGTGGTTCCACAGGAAGGCTTTTGTTGTTTTAATTGAAGGAGTTAATCATGCCAATTTCAAATTTTGCTGTAAAAGTGTCCTTTTTTATGACCAATTAAAATTGTTTTGAGTAACAGCCATGTAATATTTGTTTTAAGCCCACCCTGTCTTAAATAAGAAAACTTTGAGCCTTATAAAGTGGCCTTGGAATTGTTATGTGAAGAATCGTTTTGTGACGGAAAAGCAAAGGAAATTATCAAACTAATGTCAAGTAATGGTCGAGGTCGGACTCGTGTGATTACATCAGTGTAATTTGATAGCCTTTCAATTTGTCATATAACCGATTTTATCTCACAATTAACAATGGTATTTCAACGAAGCTCTGTCATGATATTGCCTTTGTCACCCATAAAATCAAAACCCAATGTCGTTCTATGACTAGGAATTTTAAGCCATTCATTTGAAAAAGCGCTGAAATCTTTTGATCTTTACAACATATCTGCATCTTCACACAACGTGATAGTTTAATAGAGATTCCTCCTGTCAAATACTGATGCAAATAGGATTGTTTCCGATTTGTTGAAACATGATTTTCTGCATAAGAGTTAAGCAGAATAAGTATCCAATAAAAATCCTGGTCGTTTGAAGTTGCCAGATATCGCGTGATTTGACGCAATAATGAGAAGAACTTAACAGTTGCGCGACCCCCCGAACGAATCACACTTGTTACAAATCATTGGTTTGGAAATACTCCTGAGCATGTCCCATCCCATGTTTGGATGTTTCCCCAATGTAAATGGCAGCATTGCGATTTATTGGATACGGAATAAACACGTTATTGTTGTAAGGTTCATAATCCGCCAATAACAATTTACACATAGCCCACGTTCAACCATCCAATCAACCCAGCTTTCAGCTTTACTTCACTGAACGCACACTCCCAGTAACCCACATTAATACGCCAGTTTGGGCTTCCTTTAGTACGGGAACGACGTTATACATGAACCGGATATTCCTTAAACACCAGTTTTAACATTTAGGAGTAGATACTGTATTATATGCTTACTGCTCTTCGTCTCGTATTTTATGTTTTGTTTTGTAATTATTTTATATTTGTGTCTTATGTGAAATTGTTAATTTTATGAACATTGATACGTCAGTTGGGGTTTCCTTTAGTACGAGAACGAGGTAATGCATGAACAATCTGGTTTTACGAGTACCTAAAGAGAAAAATAAATGTATGTACAAAAATGATCTGAGCTTTTTTTATCACTTCTGTGTTTCCTTGGTTACAGAACAACATAATTAAGACGTACATGTCTAGACTACAGTCTGCCGTGTCTGGGCGTTGTTGTATTGATATTAGTATATATATTAATATTAATTGTAAACTTGATACCCTCAGTAATATAAGTACATGTATATAAATTAATATTAGTATATATAGTAATAAGAGCGTAAACAGAGTTGCTTCCCCTTTCTACACCTTGCCTTTATTTTTTTTCGTCCGGAAGTAGACGTCCAGTTGGGAAACATGAAGTGTATCCTTGAAGCAAAGACTAATAGAATCTTTCACTCCTTTGGGGTGAGATAGGAGAATCTCAAACCGAGGGGGAGGATTCTTAAGTTGCCAAACACGAGGCTTAGCCGAGTGTTTGGCAACTTGAGAATCTTTCCCCGAGGGTTGAGATTCCCCTATCTCACCCATAAGTGGGTGAATGATTTTTTTTCCTCTTACCCTGTTCTCCCATTGTGTGTATGTAATGATAACGTTACATGCTAAATTCAGGGTTGACGTGACGTTGATGGATTGTTGACGTGACGTCATTGTATTGTTGAAGTGACGTCATGCCATTGTTATGAATAGGGGAATCCCCCGTCTCAACCCTAGAGTGAGACTAATAGAATCTATCGCTACTGGTTGTGTAAGATAGAGAAATCTCAACCCGAGGACTAAGATTTTTTGTCCAGAACGAGGCTTGCCGAGTTCTGGACAAAAAATCTTAGTCCGAGGGTTGAGACTTCTCTATCTTACACAACCAGTAGCGATTGATTATTTTTCTCCCATATCTAACAGTATTCTAATGTGAAATAAAGGTAAACATGGACCCAAAACACATACAGGCAATTTGTTGATGGATTGTTGACGTGAGGTCATTGTATTGTTGAAGTGACGTCATGCCATTGTTATGAATAGGGGAATCCCCCCGTCTCAACCCTAGGGCGCGCGGAGACAGATAAATCTAGCACCGGCAAAACGGGAGATAAATCTGTCAGGTGTGGGAGAAAAGGAAATCTCACACCGGTAGAAGTGCAGATACACCTGTCCAGGGTAAGAGAAAATTGTGTTCCAACCCATACATACACATCTTCATATAGTGAAAACAATACCCATGTTTTATTACTTATTTATTTAGGTAAACACTAATATACATTCTGAGTGAAAAAAATCTGTCACTTAAATTTTGATACTAGCAGGCATGGAACGTCGTTGAGGGATTATCATACTATGACGTCACAAGCATGTCACACTCCATCGTCCTCCATCGGTTATTTCCGGAAGAATGAAAAATAACCGGAAAATCTTGGAACTGATAGCCGTTGCATTTATCTCTTTGTCGGTGCTTCAAGACTTTTTAATTTCAGTTTTTGCAACAGACACAAAAACGTAAAAACGCGGATGTTTTCTGAAGATTCTTTTTGTCATCAACCATGTTCTGTTAAAATTTTACCAGGAGATATTTTCAAAAAGAGCCGCATTAAACCAATAGGTCAACGTGTACATTTATTTATCATCGTCTAAAATTTCATCAGCTTTTGATTTCGATTTGTTTTGTATATGAACGAAATAATTAACATTTTTGAAAGTCTGGTTATAGTCTTTACATAATTTATGTATGCATCACCACTCATAAAAGAAACAATGGATAATTCATTCATGTCGAAATCAACAATAGTTGTCCAGACAACGAACCCGAGTTCAACGCAACTTTTTCACAACGCATGCCGATTTATAACTAGTTACAGACAGAAACTGTTTAATTTGATTAGGCATCATTACCTGTCAGACCTCAGTGACAGTTACAAAACTTGAAACTTGATTTCAGACTATGTATCCATATAACGACAATCTAAGTAACATCAAAGTATTACAATGTTTTCTTTTTTTAATTTCATTTTTTTAACTAACATCTCTATACATTTACTTTTATAGACTTATCGTGAAATATGTAATATGCACTTTTTTCTATAGCAATTACCATACAGTTTTTCCCAACCTTATTTCAATAATTCATTTTGTGACCTGACGGAAGCACGCAGAGGTTTTAATTCTTAATGTGGGGGTAAGCTGGAGTATCCGCAGAAAACCCGCGTGGTCGGGCAGGTAAGCGGGATTGAATCCGGCCATCTTGTTGAAGACGAGCGCGCTATCCACTGCGCCATCCGACCCATCATATACTTTAGCTTTGAAAATGGCGTCATTGATGCAAAAATTATATAGCAAATACATTTTTACCAATCATCAACGATACAAAAAAAATTACATACTGGAGACCGGGGCAAGTTCGACCATCCCTGATATTTTGTTTTTGAGCTAATATTTACAACTTTAAAGATCTTAGCAGTTTAGTTGGCTGGGCATTCACACGAAAAAATGGCGAGGAAAACTCTAATGTAGAATTACTAAACAGGAGAAAACTACTTTTGAAAAAGTGGAAAGAAAGTCATGATCTTGCTTCTAGTTATGCGAACTTTCTGTAAACGGAATTGCTATGTTTTTACGGTCAAACGATATGCATAAAAGCAAATCCAAGCACTCACTACCATATTGCTGTACGATAAGAATTTATTGAAATATCAATATGGGCCCGGACAGTTTCGGCCAATGATATCATAGCAAGCTCGGCCCATGTAACACATGAAAAGTCGTAAAATTGGCGGTAAAATCTGACGTTGCATGCTTTATAACGTCATATTAAGCTGATTCCAATGGGGCCGAATTTACCCGAATGCCTGTCCGAACTTATCCATGGCGGGGCTCGTTCGGCCATCCGATCATCCGACGGGAAAAGTTAAATAATGTTCAAAAACGGATGTGCTGCCATGCTTCCTAGAACGGACTTTAATAATAATAAAAAAGGCTAAACTTAAAAGTAATTGCCCCGGTCTCCCTATTCAGTGTTATGTCAGTCTTAATCTCATTAGAGCTTTTGTTTTATTGTTTGTTATTCCTTGACTAGCCCACTTTAAATAAAGTGTATCTTATCTCATTCTGAAAGTTGTATTCTGAATTAGTAAATATCAGAGATCAACAAAAGCTACGCTCTTTTAAGGCTCTGCCTTTTCATATTATTAATATATTCATATGATAGAACTATGAGTACACTAAATGAATAAAACGGTCAAGGATTCATCTTCACAAACACGTACGGGTATTTGATCATGTATATGTTACATGCCATACCTTAGCAATTACCCACGTTCTTAAACACCTGTATACACATGTATACAAGTGATATCTTTTTGTTAAGATTCATGAATTATATATTCATATGATAGAACTATAAGTACACTAAATGAATAAAACGGTCAAGGATTGATATACGTACTGTACCTTCACAAACACGTACGGATATTTAAATATGTATAAATTCATACTTTAGGAATTATCCACGTTCTTAAACACCTGTATACACATGTATACAAGTGATATCTTTTTGTTTAGATTTATGAATTACATGTATCAGGTTTTCCCCCTATTGTATTTATTAACACATTGTACACCAATATGTGGGTGTTATATATATATATATCCGTTCATGTACAAGGTAGTAGACTCTACCGTTGGATATTTTAGTCCTGGGGGTTTGCCGTAATTAACCTTGATACCCTCAGTGACCTCGTGCCGTAAATAACATTGAAACCCCCAGTAACTTCGTGGCTTAAATAACCTTGATACCCTCAGTAACCTCGTGTCGTAAATAAGATGCAAGATTTTGGTGCATTCACTTGTTACCTCTCGGTTGGATTATGGTAACGCCCTGCTCTGTGGTATATCCGACAAACTAACTAGTCGTCTGCAGAGGGTTCAGAACACTGCAGCACGGCTAGTTACTCGTACACGGAAGAGAGAGCACATCACACCTGCGCTTTATTCGTTGCACTGGTTACCTGTACGATACAGGTCGCAGTACAAAATTCTGGTATACACATACAAGGCACTGAATGGAACAGCTCCTCAGTACCTACAGGGACTTGTTACCCTGTATCAGCCGTCAAGATCACTGCGGTCGGAGTCAGAATCTTTGTTGTGTGTCCCAAAATCTCGTACTGTGACCTACGGAAACAGATGCTTTGGGAGGGTTTCGGCTACGTTGTGGAATAGCTTACCATCTGTTGTTAGGAAGTCGAAGTTCAAGAGGGACATAAAAACTCACCTCTTCACGTCTGCATATTAGAATCTTTGCAAAGACGTCATGTAAATACCACCCTTTTATTTGTTCAATTATGTGCACATTGCTTGTTAAATGTATGCAAGTGATTGCAAGCCTTTGTTGTTTGTTTTCACAATTATAACCATTACTATTATCCATATGTTGTAAAGCGCCTTAGAGTAATTTTACAAATTATATAGGGCGCTATATAAATGCTGTATATTATTATTATTATTATTATTAATAACCTTGATACCCTCAGTAACTTCGTGCCGTAAATAACCTAGATACCCTCAATAATCTCGTGCCGTAAAAAACGTGATACCTCAAGTAGTCTCGTTTGTAACCGTAATACCCTTAGTAACCTCGTGCCGTAAATAACCTTGATACCCTCAGTAACCTCGTGCCGTAAATAACCTTGATACCCTCAGTAACCTCGTGCCGTAAATAACCTTGATACCCTCAGTAGCCTCGTGCCGTAAATAACCTTGATACCCTCAGTAACCTCGTGCCGTAAATAACCTTGATACCCTCAGTAACCTCGTGCCGTAAGTAACCTTGATACCCTCAGTAACTTCGTGCCGTAAATAACCTTGATACCCTCAGTAATCTCGTTTGTAACCGTGATACCCTCGGTAATCTCGTTTGTAACCTTGATACCCTTAGTAATCTCGTTTGTAATCTTGATACCCTTAGTAATCTCGTTTGAGTAGTGGCACGTATCATGATATACACATTTATTTCATTTATCTGTGAATAACCAGTTCATCTCTAAGTATTGAAAATTCATAAGTTTCATGGTTAATACGCATATGTCCTTCTGTTATAACAGTAGTTTAGAACAATATGGATTTCCAACATTTTGACCCCTACCATCACTGATTAGCTCTAGGAAGAAATAATATTTGGCTTACTGTTACTGTTGACAGATTTTAAAGGTGAAACTACCTCTTTGTGTGTTCCGTTCACCTTTCAGTGAGAAAGTGTATAAATATTGTTAGCAGAGAAATTCAATTCAATACAACTTTATTCCAAACATAATTTAATTATATGAATGAACAATTTTCAAATAAGACACAAACATAAAACAAAAAAAAATACAAAACATACAATATATACTCCTAAATGTTAAAACTGTTGTTTCAGGAATATCCGGCCGGCGGCTAGCCTAAGAATATTTATAACAAATACCCAAATGGAGAAGTCATAGATACAGTGAATAGACCGATAGTAACTTTATGAATAATGTTGGTATATGTTCATAATGAGCACGAATTTGTCGGGAAATAAGACAAATTAATGGCGCTAACGCTATAGAGTTTGGTCGACGTTGGCAAGGATTAATGTGGATCATATACACAGACCATTTTATAATAGAAAACAAAACTCGCAAAACAAAACCGTCCACAGAATCGCCCAAATCATCGAAACAGGAAGTATCCAAGAACAATTAAAGAAAACAGAACATGATAAAATAAAGAGTATAAATGTTATTAGTACACCAGACAAAACAATTCATTTAGACTACACGGGGGATGATTAACCCAGTTTTATATGGTATCACTGGGCTTAATGCAATAGATATACAGTACATTGTGCACACATCTATACAACTGTGTTGGTAGTTATATATTACCTTGTACATAAACGACCGGTCAACTTTAAGTTAGGCCGAGTAAATAGCTGGTGCACAGCTGGTTAATCCGGGTCGTTTCAGAAGGAGACGTTGCTGAATACCCCAACTATCAATGTGAACAAGTCGCGTGAAATCAAACATGTACATCACGGCAAGCTCAAATAACTGGCCACTGACCAGTCCAGGGGGCTTCTCTTGATGGTACAATGGTTGCTAATGGCGACAAAAATTTGCATTTTTTGGCCTTTTGAGTAAAACAATGGTTTATTTATGCTAAGAATCGCATTCCTAGCTGACTAAAGCAATACATTGCAAGTCATGAATTCAATGGCTATTGAAGAAATCACAATCGTTGGAGTTTCCATTCAAAGAACTGATACAACTATATTCAGGTTATATATACAGGTGCTGAAGAAAGTGTCATCTGTTTGTGCCGTCATCATTATAACACGTACAAGGTAACAATATATAGAACTTAATCCCATGTCCCATGTTATTCACACGAAGCTTAGACACCGTTGCAGTTCTCTAAATTAGGACTTATTCCGTGTGAACCTTGTGGAAACCCCTAGCTATATTTGTGGACATATTTGTGAAAATGTTTATCACTTTTTCTTTCAATGTCGCCGTTATAGTATTGAACGAAACCTCCTTTTTCAGCGAGTAAATGATTTGAGTTAAGAGGTACCATGTGATTTAGATTTGCTTTTATTTGGAAATGAAGATTTGTCGCTTGACACAAATTCGGAAGTCTTTTTATACGTTCATAATTTCATTAAATCTAGCAAAAGATTTTAAAGAAAAGTGCACAACGCTATTTATTTAATTGTTTTAATTTCATTATCCGAAGTTACTGTAGTATTGTGCTATTACTTATTCAACTGCTAAGATAACATTGTTGGCCCAGCTGGTATTATTAAGATGAGAGACTACGGAAAAGAAAAGGATCTGCGTGGTTACGGAAGAGGAAAGTTGTTCAGGATTGAGATGAACAATTTGTAGTGCGTTATGAATGTGTTTATAGTCCAACTGGGTCAACATTGTTATAAGCTTGATAAGTTTGTTATATAACATATTAATGTAACAATGTGAAAATATTGGTGTTTTAATAAAGGCTGTGATAAAATGTTTTTAAATTAAATTAATTGTTGCGCTGCGTATATCGCGCTGTTCGCGTATACATGTGCTGTGTACGATCACTGTGCCGTTTACCTGTGTTGTTTTTGTACACGTGAGTATGTTGTCACCTGTCACTTGTCTTACCTTGTTACGTCCATATAAGGTAATTGTTCTAAATATAGGTGTTACCTCGTTTTCGTTAGTGGTCAGTCCAGTTGTCTTTGTTACATGTTTTGGCGCGGTTTTTAGTATTCCTTCATAGACAGAGCTAAAGGGTGGATGTATTTTATATCCAGAAGTTTTAGTCTTGAAGTCTTTCTCTAGATCTGGTATGTACACATATAGATGTGACAAAGTCTTCTTCTGTAATTGGTGTATGTTAAATTATTATATTAATGAGATTTTGGATAAAGTAGCATTAATTATATTGTGAAATTGTACTTTTTATAAAATTAACAGAATCTTTATCTTACGTACATGTATAATTAATCGATACATAGATAGCTCTTTTTAAAGTAATGTATATATGTATTTATCAACATGATGTAAATTGTGATTTACATGTCTCTTTTACAGAGATGATAGTTTTCGATTGAGAACGCGCGGATACAGATCTTCATTCGTGTAAACCCCCGACCCATAGTTGGGGTAGGTATTTTAATATTGTATGTGATAATGTAAACAAGCGATAATTGATGAGGATAATTGTATTGAATATAATTATGTATAAGTAATTTGTGTAAGTAATTTCAACTATTGATTATGATGAAGTCAGTCATTGTAAAGTTATTCCTATTTTTGAATAACCTATTGTGTGTGAACGGATCAAATATGTATGCACCGAATGTACATGTTAGGAATTATATATGTGAGCGCTGTGTTTCATTATGTAATCAATTGTATTGTGTCTTTGTAGGGTTTTTTGATTATGTTCCACATATTGTGGGAATAAACTGGTAAACAAGAAATCTGCGTCGACCTTGACTTTTCATTCAACTTTACATTAATAGAAACAGATACACTAAGAATCAAATACATAATGACGGTATCACAGTTTTTAAAATCATGACGAGGAACCAAAACAAAAAACAACACCTTACGACCTCGACAAAAAGGCTAGCGGCGACATAACGTAGACCGGAAGTTAAACTGTAAACTGTAGCACGCAACATCCGCCATAAGACCTCCCATCCAAGCGTGACGTGTGCGCAGGTGCCTAATTATTACATTGCTGAATTATTCATTTTAAATTCTGGTGAAAACGATAGGTTATCGAACATCATTTCCCTATCTGATATCATCCGGTCTAGTTTTTATACACAAATTACGTTTCATAAGTATCTGAATGCCACATTTGTCAGCAAAGTGACCGCCTGAAGTAAAGATCAGAGTGCCAATAACACTGTTTTCAGACGCTTTTAACACTCCTGTTCGTGTATGACCGTCATTGTTTTACTAGACATCGTCTCGAAGTGACAAGTGACACTTATTTCAAATATTGTAACGGCGACTTGCTATTGTCATCAGTGTAGACTCTTTTTTCTGGCGTTGAAATGTGTTTAAATGGTCGATAATGTAACACACGACTCTTCACTTAGACTAAGCATAAAGCTTGATGGAGGATATAACAACTGCCAATTTCAAGCGTCCTGGGAACAATGATTTAGATATCCGGATGTTTACGTGTTGGTGAACTCCAAACTAATGTAGGTGTATTTTTTCTGTAAATATTCCGAAAGTTGTAGGTGCTATTTTCTAGTATGTAGGTTACTAACGGTCAACTAAAAGTGCCTCTAACCCTCGGTGATACAGTCAACAGGTTTAGGGATCAGTTGATGAAACCCCGGCTACGTAGATTGCGTGGCATAGGGCGGCCTATCACGACAATCACGATACTAAGTGTTAAACGTGGCGCAATTAATCAATTCTGATATAAACATTCTTTACGCAAAGGACTGGAAACAAATCTCCAAATATCATGACTTTCGTGATCGATGTCATCTGCAGACGGGCAAAATTATAACACAAGGTGCGAAAAATGCAGGTTGATGACCGCTGTTGAGCAAGTGTTCTGGTCGCCATTATACAAATGTAATCTCATTGTTTTATATCTTTTAGCGATATGAAGGTCACGTGTTTATATTGCTCCAAAGTTAGACTTGTGGTTTCGTTGTCCCTCCACCCCAAGGTTGCGGGTTCGAGGCCTACGTTGGGCAGTTGCCAGGTACAATCGAAGGTCGGTGGTATTTCTACAGAACCTGGCACGTCCTAAAATGACAATACCTGTTATAAGAACGCAAAAAAACACACACACAAAAACAACCAAACAAACAAACAAACAAATCGTTGTCCCAAAGTTGCTTCACACATTGACGGCATTGTGTTACTTGGTTTGGTTTGGTTGAATTTAGTTTAACATCCTATTAACAGCTTATGTCATATAAGGATGTGCCTTCATGTGTGTAGTGTATGCGTGTTTGCGTTTGTCTATGCAGGAACTTGGTTCTTATCGAGATGTTTATGCTTGATGCAAAATGACGATACGTTACTTGCACATGTACTTTTTCAAAGAGAGTATTTGACTTTTTAATTGTAATTTATCTATGTATTTTTCTTTTATTCAGGTAACCGCTGTATCGAGTAATAGTGATAGTGGTGTTTGCTGGTGTTATGTTGATGGTGTTCAACACACAATTATGTCCACGCATTTGTTTTCTGTAGCACGATCACAGTGTATAGAATTCTTTTTTCGTACTATACAGTTTCATAACATGGCTATAACTGCTGCTGTGATATATTATTAAACAAAAGGACAGGATGTCACTTTTAACTTATAATAAAGAAACACAGGGGGAGACCTAAGTATCGTCTAGACTAATATCAGTATAGAAATGAAATGTGTAACTAATTGCTTGTATATATTATTCATGTAGCTGTTATGAACAGAAACTTGGACCTGGTCACCGACCTTTGATTAAGATATCAATAAGGCAGGTCGGTCACCAGTGCATTATCCTTATGAAGTCGTCAGTGAATTTGAAAATGTAAGAAAAAAAATGTTTTATAATCGTGTGACGTTTTAGCAAGCGATGTAAAATATTGTGTCGTACACTGTGTATAAAACTTAATACTGTAGATGATATTCCAGAATTTGATTTGTAATGTTTAAATAAGATACTTATCTAATTAATCAGCGACTCTTGCTATTTATTATGCTTTTTCATCTCATTCGCACGAGTACACTTCACGTGTGCTCAAGATTAGGGGAAATGTGATCTTTGGCGCACGACATAATTACATGTATATCCTGCACATACATCACAAACCCGTGCGCACGAGACTATTAAGTCATGTACAAAAACATATATTGTGTTTGTGCACAAGATATAATCTTGCGGTAACCTTACACGCTCTATATGAGAAAATGATATGTATTAGCATGTTCCCAATTGAGCTCTGTACTTTGTACTTACAAGTGTTAAATGCGGTATAATGATTCGTTATTTTACTTTAAAGTGATTTTAAATAAATGTTGATATGCTAGCAGCTCGAAAATATTAATGATAATAAAACTTACTTGGAAGTACAGTACACTAGAGATGAATGTACATGTATTTGCTGGCAAATATGGACTATTGCACGCCCAGGAGACTTGTATGACCTACTTGTGCATAGATTCGTTCTGACGTGATCAGTAAAGTGTTCTCCCTTCGGACTGTGGTATTGAGAGTAGAGATGTCACATATGACATTGAATCGAAGTCACAGTTCTCGATCTGGTACACACACTCCTCACTCCCCATATATTGCCGTACATAAAGCATTTCTATAATTTGTTTTCATTATTATATCTCTTTACTTTTTTTTCTATTAAAATGTGAATTTAACAGAGTTTATTTGCAAATAGAAGAAATCAAATACCTTAACGTTCCCTTTTGTTGGTAAATAGTGTAACTATTGTGTGATCTATACTAAGAGGACATGGATTGAACGCTTGGAATCTCTGCCTATTTAGTTCTTTATATTGCTCTCTCACGGCTACCTTAAACAACCAAAGCATCGTTTAAAAACAGAAACATTGAGTATATCTGGGGTAAGTACCGACCTTGTCATGACGACATTCACGTAAAGGAATGTCATGGAATGTCTTTTTTTTTTATAAAAGCAAATAAAGTATGTATTTGTTTAGGCGTCTAACAAGAGCTGTCGTTTTGGTGTGCATTCCAGTTCATGGGTCTGTTTAAACTTTGTACACTGGATTGGGCTATTAATAATGCATTTAACGTTTCTATAAATACGCCCACGAGACACGGAACATGTAATTACCATATTAGTGTAGCTTGATGGTTTGTAGTCTCGTTTAATCAAAATCTCGCGAGACGTATCCTAGACACACATTTGCTGCTGTGCCTGTTTCCCGGGAGCTTGGCAATCTCTGAGAAAGACAGAGGTTAGGCGTACTTGGTCGAAAAGATCAGAAGCGTCACGCCGACTAGGTCAACACCCCGTCTGTTCCAGGGCGTACTTTGGCGGTTTTTCAGGACACCCCGTTTGATTCTGACAGTACGGTTATAGGAAGGACGACTGACAAAGGCGTTCCAGGATGAATGCTACCAACATTTTATCAAAATTGTATTTCTGGTATTGTCACTCTAGAAAATTGAGTGAAGACACCTCATATGAAACAACGGATTTCGATTGCTTGTGTGTCAACTCCTGGCGTGCTGTTGTGGTGCCAAGTACACGGAAACACTGTCAGACAATACCCCGCACATATGAATCATTTCAACTAGCCTGAGGAATCACTCTGTCGTTGGGTAATTGAAATCCCGCTTACGCCAATCTGTAGAAATGAAGTTTGAAAATGACTACATGTACTAACTAACAATTGGTTTGAAAAGAGTCACGGACATACATATTGAATGATAATCTGTAGTTGACCCTTTATTTCCAACAGGTAGATGTATACAGAATACATTTAAGTTAAATGATCACAATATGTTTTTTTCTTTCTTTATAAAATGTGTATCAAAAACATGCTTAGAAATATTGACTTCTTTTTAACATGTATCGATGACTCTTTTTGACAATAACTCGGCAAATATGAAAAATATTGTCACATGTCATGCCTAATCGATACTCCTGTTGCCGAGAATAGAAAAAAGAATGACAAATAAAATGTCTTATGTTTATTTATTACTGTCACCGATTATAAAAGTATTAGAAAACTGTTCCCGGGTCTAAGAGTCGTATACTATTTTATAACTGTCGCCGGGTCCTGAAGTCGTACTTCGTTTTGGTACTGTAATCAAATCTAACAGTCAAACCTTATTTCATTACTGTCGTCAAAACCAAAACTCATTCCTTGTTTGACTGTCGCCGTAAATAAAAATTGTGCCCTATTTCATTACTGTCTAAAAGTCAAGGATTTTGCAACTACATACGCTGAGTATAAAAATCATTACCCATTTTATTAGTCTTAAATTCATACCATATTTTATAAATGTTGCATGGTCTAAGAGTCGTATTCTATTTTATAGCTGTCGCCGGGTCTAAGAGTTGTATACTATTTTGTAACTGTCGCCGGGTCTAAGAGTCGTATACTATTTTATAACTGTCGCCAGGTCTAAGAGTTGTATATTATTTTATAACTGGTGCCAGGTATAAGAGTCGTGTACTATTTTATAACTGTCGCCGGGACCAAACTTCGTACTTCGTTTTAGTACTGTAATCAAATCTAACAGTTAAACCTTATTTAATTACTGTCGTCAAAACTAAAACCCAGTCCTTGTATTACTGTCGCCGTGAATAAAGGTCAAGCCTTTTTCAATGACTGGCATCGAGTATAAAACTCATAACTCATTTAATAGTCTTAAAGTCATACCATATTTTATTACTGTCGTTGAGTCTTAAGGTCATACAATAGTGTATTACTGTCGCCGAGTCTCAAACTTATAACTTATTTTGTTACTGTCTCCTAGTTTTAAAGTCATACCACAGTTTATTACTGTCGCCGAGCCTCAAACTTATAACTTATTTTATTACTGTCGCCGAGTTTGAAAGTCATACCTTACTGTCGCCGAGTCTTATAATGTCGTACCTGTTTTTATTAATATTTCCAAATCAAAAAGACGCGCATAAGTATTGCTGACTCCTTGTGTAAAAGTAGCACTTTGTTTTATAACTGTCGCCGAGTCTAAAAGTCTTATACTATTTTATTACATTTGTCGAGACCAAAAGCCGCACTTTTTATGCCTGTCTCCTAGTCTAACATTGTTTTATCAGTCAATAAAGTGTAACGTTATGTAGACTTCATGTGACCCCGGATGTTGCTGGAATGTTAAACTCTGATCAAAAGCACAGGTATTATACTTTATTATACAAGGTATAATATTATACCTAAATCTCTCGTTGATCAACATGATGTCAAAATATTTCCCCCCGTTACCCTCGGGTACTATCACGTGTTCCTGACGTACGTATACATCACTAGGACACACGCATGCACGCTCAAACGTTGGGATAAATACACTAGGTTTAGTAGTTAGTTCCTCCGAATTCCTCCAGTTGTAACTATTTAGGTATTGTATTGTTTGTATGAATTGCATATCTATAAATATACATGCATACACTGTAAGATATTAAGAATGACCCTAAGTTGTTATATCAATCGCTGCAATTTGAAAAAAGAATATAACAAGAAAAAATATATTTCTGCATAGATGTAAAATATGACGTTAATCCTGGTTCATTTTTTCCTGGACAAAAAGGAAATAGGAAAATACAAAAATATGCAAAACAAATCAATTTCATAAGATGGTGCCAGGGGCATGCACTTGCTATTTAATGTAAAGCCAATGAGTTAATAAATATTTTGTATTCACGATCAAATGATGTATTGCCACAAAGCGCATAATACCTGCCTGGCGGGATTCAGAAACCCGTAAGCAGAATGGTTTTGTTTCGTATTACTGAAGGAATAAAAATACAAGAGAATACCGAATAGTGAACAAATCCGTAATTTGAACTCAAAATCGATGAGGATAATCAGAACATCAACACCGGAACAAAATGTCATTGAGACCACTTGAAAAGTGCACAGAGAACTGGACACAACAAGGGAGTATCGAAGTGTCATCGATAAAACTATGGCAAGTTTTGAACAAAGAAAAGATTTACTTTGACCCAAGAAAAGATACAAGAAAAATAAGACCAGGTGTTCCAGAAGGGTGTAAGTCTTTTCTTCATCCACGACACCCGCAATGTAAATTGAGGTCAAGTCCAAGGGAAAGATAACAAAGTAAAATATCACACTAAAATTTGGGCATTGAAATCCAAAAGATGCTTTACAATTATAGACCTTGTTGTAAACAAACTCGATTCTTGTTTTGAAAGGATTTATCATCTTTCACAAGGACGAAGTGATTAATCGAGGGGAAACGAAGAGCGGTGTTTCCTACTGCAAAAATCAAATATGATAATACCAATATAAAACAATAGCACATCATTATAGGAAGGCAGAAAAGGCTCTAAATAGGGGAAACACAACCAGTGAAAATCGAGCATGTGAGTGGAACATGCTGTTTTATTTCGTCGTCATCCGATTAATATAATCCGACCAGACACGCTGTTGATAAAGATGAGGTACACATTCACATTTTGGTTACTACTGATACCAATCATTAAAAACGTTCTTAAACACAATGTAGGTACAGATATTAAGTATAACTTTCAATGTGCTGGTCCCGAAAACATTTCCCTCTGTTTAGCATGGAATGGCGTTGAATTGGGTTACAAATGTAGCGTACATGGATTGAGCTTACCCCTTATTAAGTGGTTGTGCATGCATTATATACAATTTGCAAAATGGATATATTAAAGAAGTGTCAGTCAACCGTTTTCAAAAGAACCCATACATTTCAGAGATGTCATCCACATTATATAATCCACGCAACGCTCATCAGGAAAGTAATCGTTTTATTCGAAAAACAAAAAGTCAAAAATCAAATCCTGTATAACTGACAGGTATTGCTACGGATACGTGACACCAGAGTCCATTTCGGTGGATTCATATCTTGAGCAATATCGTAAACATACAATTCACTTGTGATACATACATGTAGATGACACCACTGCATTATCGGGCTTCATGTTGTCAAAAATTGGGACTCTCAGCTTCACCAGAATGTAAAAGCAGGTTGTTCTTTCATAAAGAGGGACTCTCAGCTTCAGCAGAATGTAAAAGCAGGTTGTTCTATCATAAAGAGGGACTCTCAGCTTCAGCAGCATGTAAAAGCAGGCTGTTCAAACAGAAAGAGGGACTCACAGCTTCAGCAGCAAGTAAAAGCAGGCTTTTCTAACATAAAGAGGGACTCACCGCTTCAACAGTGTGTTAAAATAACTCATATCAATCTCCAGTAGCATATTCAAAGGAAGAGTGGGGCGCTCAGTCCTAGGGACACATTCAAACAGCGAGTGGCACACCAGGCACCAGTAGTATGTTGTAACAAAGAGAGAGACTCTCAACTCCAACAACATGTTCAGATAAAGAGGGTACTCTTAGTTCAGGCAGCTGGTTGAAAAAGTGAAATTCTCTGTACAAGCAGTACGTTCTATCAACATGTTCAAAAAGACAATGGGGCTCTCAGCTCCAGCAGGACGTCCGAACAGAAAGTCTGGCTTTCAGCTCAAGTGCTTGTGATATATAAGGAGATATATCTCAAGTTTGAGATATCTGCCGTTTTTAGAGTTGTTTAAAATACAAGCTTTCTTACAGGACACTAATCAAAACCCTACCCTCCTATAACATTTTTTTTTTCTTTTTTGCACATACAGATTTAAAAAATTGAATTGTCTTTTCATATATTTATTTTAAGGTACAGAAAAACAACCAACAATAAACAATCACAACATGGTAAACCTCTCTTATGAACTTTATGCATTTGCCAAAACAGTGTTTGTATGTATATGAACGTTTATTTATAAATTACTGTTGCTCATTAAATATTTTATTTATACATACAGAATACATTTGAAGTAGGAACATGATACTGGAGCTCATAATCTCCCTCTTTGTTAGAACATGTTTCTGATGCTCAAAGTCCCACCCTCCTCTGTTTGAACAATAAGCCATAGCAGGGTAAAAATGTGAGGTGTTTTTATTCTTCGGCGTATTGAATGTAAGTTTATTGTATTACAAAATAGTAAAAGTACAATCACGTGTGTGTGTCTTGCGTTCACCTTTGTATATATGATATAATATGTGATGTAGATGTTAATGTTAGTCCCCTAAGTTAGCGGTATCCTTGATAGCCACCTTTGTATATACGATGTAAGAGATGATGAAGGTGTAAATGTTAGTCCCCTAAGTTAGCAGTATCCTTGATAGCCACCATTTTATATACGATGTAAATAATGTATGTGTTAATGTTAGTCCCCTAAGTTAGCGGTATCATTGATAGCCACCTTTGTATATACGATGTAAATGATGTATGTGCTAATGTTAGTCCCCTAAGTTAGCGGTATCCTTGATAGCCACCATTGTATATACGATATAATAGGTGCTTTAGGTGTAAATGTTAGTCCCCTAAGTTAGCGGTAACCTTGATAACCACCTTTGTAAATACGATATAATAGATGATGTACGTGTTAATGTTAGTCCCCTACGTTAGCGGTAACCTTGATAGGCACCTATGTATATACGATATAAAAGGCGATGTACGTGTTGATGTTAGTCCCCTAAGTTAGCGGTATCCTTGATAGCCACCATTGTATATACGATATAATAGGTTCTTTAGGTGTAAATGTTAGTCCCCTAAGTTAGCGGTATCCTTGATAGCCACCTTTGTAAATACGATATAATAGATGATGTCGCTGTAAATGTTAGTCCCCTAAGTTAGCGGTATCCTTGATAGCCACCTATGTATATACGATATAATAGGTGATGTACGTGTAAATGTTAGTCCCCTTAGTTGGCGGTAACCTTGACAGCCACCTTTATATATACGATATAATAGGCGGTGTATGTGTTAATGTTAGTCCCCTAAGTTAACGGTATCCTTGATAGCCACCTATGTATATACGATATAAAAGGCGATGTACGTGTTGATGTTAGTCCCCTACGTTAGCGGTATCCTTGATAGCCACCTATGTATATACGATATAAAAGGCGATGTACGTGTTGATGTTAGTCCCCTTAGTTGGCGGTAACCTTGACAGCCACCTTTATATATACGATATAATAGGCGGTGTATGTGTTAATGTTAGTCCCCTAAGTTAGCGGTAACCTGGATAGCTACCTTTGTATATACGATATAATAGGTGATGTAGGTGTAAATGCTAGTCCCCTAGGTTAGCGGTAACCTTGATAGCCACCTTTGTAAATACGATATAATAGATGATGTCGCACTCATTCTAATGAATGAATATTATTATCTTTGAGTTCATAATTACCAATCTTCCTAAGAGGTGCCCAATTTGGTCCACCGTTAATTAGGGCGCGGTGATTGGATTGAAATAACACAATTCTCTATAAAAAAAGGAATTTTCTTTTCTTGTAACGTAATCGTACGAACTCTACAAATATCTATGGAACGTGTATTTGCTGAATTGGAAACAAAATGGAACGAGAACTATTTGTACTTAACCCACAAAATATTGGTAACACGTCTGATATATTTCTGTGTAAGTGTTGAGGTATTTTTTTAACAATTAAAGCCTCGAACATGTCAGTCCAACTTACACTGTATGTTGCAATCATGTTGTAAATACAAACATGTCAGTCCAACGTACACTGTATGTTGTAATCATTTTGTAAATACAAACATGTAAGTCCGACGTACACTGTATTTTGTAATCATTTTGTAAATACAAACATGTAAGTCCGACGTACACTGTATGTTGTAATAATTTTGTAAATACAAACATGTCAGTCCAACGTACCCTGTATGTTGTAATCATTTTGTAAATACAAACATGTAAGTCCGACGTACACTGTATTTTGTAATCATTTTGTAAATACAAACATGTAAGTCCGACGTACACTGTATTTTGTAATCATTTTGTAAATACAAACATGTAAGTCCGACGTACACTGTATTTTGTAATCATTTTGTAAATACAAACATGTCAGTCCAACGTTCACTGTATGTTGTAATCATTTTGTAAATACAAACATGTCAGTCCAACGTACCCTGTATGTTGTAATCATTTTGTAAATACAAACATGTAAGTCCGACGTACACTGTATTTTGTAATCATTTTGTAAATACAAACATGTCAGTCCAACGTTCACTGTATGTTGTAATCATTTTGTAAATACAAAATGATTACAACATACAGTGTACGTTGGACTGACATGTTTGTATGTACATAATGATTACAACATACAGTGTACGTTGGACTGACATGTTTGTATTTTCAAAATGATTACAACATACAGTGTACGTTGGACTGACATGTTTGTATGTACATAATGATTACAACATACAGTGTACGTTGGACTGACATGTTTGTATGTACATAATGATTACAACATACAGTGTACGTTGGACTGACATGTTTGTATTTTCAAAATGATTACAACATACAGTGTACGTTGGACTTACATGTTCGTATTTACAAAATGATTACAACATACAGTGTACGATGGACTGACATGTTTGTATTTACAACATGATTGTAACATACAGTGTAAGTTGGACTGACATGTTCGAGGTATTTTTTTAACAATTAAAGCCTCGAACATGTCAGTCCAACTTACACTGTATGTTACAATCATGTTGTAAATACAAACATGTCAGTCCATCGTACACTGTATGTTGTAATCATTTTGTAAATACAAACATGACAGTCCAACGTACACTGTATGTTGTAATCATTTTGTAAATACAAAAATGTGACGGTACGGAGGAGCTGCATAGATAACACAATGGGTTTTTATTTGTTTGTTAGGTTTATAAACAAGATTCAAGATTTTTTATTACGCCCTGACACACAAAATGTGTAACAAGAGGTCAATCAAAATGACATCAATGAAAAAACAACATGACAGAGAGAATAGATTTTACATGGACAGATGAAGCATTATTTCATAGATAGATTCAGCATTATTTCATGGACAGATTCAGCATTTTTTCATGGACAGATTCATCAGTATTTCTTAAGTATGATAAAGCAAGACTGCATTCAGATATCATCATCATCATCATCATCATCATCATCATCATCATCAAAATCAACATCATCATCATCATCATCATCATCATCATCATCATCATCATCATCATCATCATCATCATCATCAACATCATCATCATCATCATCATCATCATCATCATCATCATCATCATCATCATCATCAAAATCAACATCATCATCATCATCGTTATCATCATCATCATCATCATCATCATCATCATCATCAAAGCAAACATTGTTTGTGTACAGTTGTATCAGATGTATTGTTAAAGAGTATCATTATAACCAACACATGGACAGATTCAGCATCATTTTACACATGTGAAACAGTAAGATTATACATGAACAGATTCAGCATTATTTTCTTTCATGTGAAACAGTAAGATTACACATCATTATTTCATACGTGAGGCAGACATATTTGACTGTACCATTATAGTTTATTAAAATGCACAGTATCTCCCTAAGAAATAATCACACAGTATCCTTCGGCTGGTCAGCCTTCTAGGACTCAACACCGATGTTACGGTGAGTATAAACAACATGGATTAAGAGAGGGTCAAGTAATTGTTTTCAATGTAATTGGTATGCTTAGTTTGTAAAAAAACATTTCACGAGTTTTAACAGTTTATAAAAATAAGATTTTGTTTGAACAACTTCTAAACAAACTTGTTTTGAATTTGCATGTTTATATGCAACATGTTATTTATGAAGATCACAATAGCATCATATTAGTTTGTATTTATAGACGACGCATTAATAATTTGTAAACTTTATAAATGATATATTGGTAACTTTTTAAACACTACGTGTCGTTAGTTCTGTAAATTCGCGTTCCATGGACAACGATTATTACAATACACATGTACATCTGTCTTGTTATTATACAAACCCGTTAAATATAAGAAACCAACATAATGTAAACTGCAAATAAATGTGTTTTATAATGTTTTAAATACATACCTTTCTGTATGCAATTCCAAACACACTATCTAAAACCCTATTTAATTACAAAAGGATTCGGTTCGTTTCTAAAATCCGTTCCTAACCTTGAAAAAGTTCGAAACAATTCAAAAAACGGAAAACCATACCTAATTTAAAAGGGAATGGCAGTTTTGATATGCAGATTTGTTTTTCGTATTTGGATGGATTGAAGAAGACGAAAAATACATAAAAGATATGTCAAAATATCCATTAATTGTGATCTGAAAAACATTTGAAAAACATGTTTATCATTTAACAATTAATAGCCTCACGGCTTGTGAACAGGTGGAGCATCGGAAAACAATGTATCGTTGTAAATGCATCACATCGCACTCATTTTCTATTACCTAGGTCATTATCATTAACGCCTCTAGGTGTAACTCGATATCAATACACCCTATGATATTACGGTATGTTAGTCTATAAGTCATCCAAACATCAGAGGAACCCATCGTCATATGTTCTTAACTGTTACATAGGCATTGGACTTCAGTTAAAGAGAATACATGCATTGACACCCGGAAATATGTATTTTTCCCCGAGGAATAGAAAAACACTACATCCCACACCTATGGTAATGGTGTTTACATGTCGCCGTTGATTGAGTATTAGGGGACTTGCTCCGAAATTAATGAACTTTATGATTTTCGTGAGCGATGTCAACTGTCGACGAACTTACAACATAGGCTTTCAAACGATACAGGGTGATGCAGACTATGGACACATTTTATGTTCACCATCAGTATCTTACAGGGAAATATCGATAGTTTTTGTTATGCTCATAAAAATGCCATGTAGTTTAGTTGTTACTTTCCCAGTTCTCGATGTGTTCATGCGAAAAGAAATGTTTTTAACTACAAATATGCTGTACAAATCAAAATGTTCGAGGTGTGTCCCTTTAAACCGATCGTGAATTGAGAATTTTCGTGTTGGCAAATGGTTCTGAAATCTATAAATTCTTTATATTTATAATGTATTTATGTAGGTTTGTTAACTATACATAAACCTATCAAAAATGTATTTCGGGAGTCCCAATTATCGTCTTGTAATTTTCAAGCTTCAGCATCTTCACGATTTAGTTTTTCCAGTTTTTCCAGTATATCAAAACGCATTGTCGTTGTTCGCACGCACACAGGTATCAATGGTCAACGATGCAGTCATTGCTAATTCTGTCTTCGGCTTTCGTTAGCCGAGGAGCTTATTGTTTTCAAATATTAGCTATATACTATTTTATTTCTAACATTGTTTAAATGTTGTGTATTTTCAAATTGTTTTCTATGTTATAGTAATACAAACAATGTTCAGACCATGAAATACAACGTTCTGTATTGCACATGTGCAATACGAAATGTTGTAATTACCTACTAGCCGGAACTA
This sequence comes from Mizuhopecten yessoensis, assembly GCF_002113885.1. Taxonomy (NCBI): domain Eukaryota; kingdom Metazoa; phylum Mollusca; class Bivalvia; order Pectinida; family Pectinidae; genus Mizuhopecten; species Mizuhopecten yessoensis. The sequence goes on from NW_018405828.1 coordinate 24,631, forward strand.
CTTTTTAAGGGAATCCCCTTGTCTTGGCGAATTGAAAAGTCCCCGGTATTTGCAAATAATATCAAATCTTATAAAATCTTTGTATCGATTTTTTATCAAATACGGAAGGTATGTGATAAAAGCAAGACAACACACTTGTGTTCATCTAACGAATCAGAAAGCACTCATTTATTTGGCGGACGTACAGTATATATTCGTCCGCGCAATAAACTCGTGCTTTCTGATTCGTTAGAAAAACACCAGTGTAAAGTGTCTTGCATATATGTTCGCGCATGGAGATTTGCTCGATTATTTAATCTATGCAATAAATACGAAAATGCTCACACCTCAAACATGTCACTTTCTACACAATGTTTCGTGTTTATATGCAACAATGCGTTGGGTTGTCTTACCTGCATAGCCGCTAGCTTTGTGACAGAGTAATCTGTCATGTAGCTGGTAACCTAATACACTCGTGTACATGATGGATGATATAAAGGAATGAACTTGCGTTACTCTCCGGGGGCCTACGATAAACATTCACTATTAGTCTGTGAGCATTGAGCTTTGGTGTCCTCTTCTCTCTCCAATTAAAAAATAGTCATATTTCTATACAACACAGATCAATAACCACATGTAATTTACATGTATATGTAGCCTTTATTGTTTGACCTAGTTCATGCATATCTATTACCAAAGATTAAAAATGCTGCCCTATGTGCGTATTTTGATATTTAAAAAAGTGACACGTCTCCCGAAATGTACAGGTAAACAGAACTACGTTGTGGACGGTAAAGTCCTGGACCAACTCTGCTATGTACAGTTAAACAATAAGGAACAAACTTAAATACTTCCAAAATGAAACTAATGAGGAAACATGATCTTACACAATTGTAATAATTATTATTCGTGTTTGGGTGAATTTCTAAAGGAAATCTGCGATTTGTAAAGCGTTAATAGAGCTATCCATTGTGCAATGGCATCATATCGGAATTTTGAAAAACAATGAGGATCGATTCACGAACGGAATAAACTTTTATTCATGTAATGTAATGTAATAATGCTTCCCAAATCAGAAAGTATCACAGTAAAGTAGTACGTTTAAATAACCAGGTCCCGTATATTCATATTAACATCATTTCATATTTATTTTTAATACATACTTACTAATAAATACGTTTTTTTTATATATACGATACGACACAATTGCTCTTACCCGTATCAGCCCCGGCCGTATCACACCCCAAAACACGTTTCAGCCCGAAAAACCCATATCACACCCATTTTGGAAAAAAAAACGTTTTTCAATATTTCAAAAATAAAAATAAATCATAAGATAGTAGTTTTTATTAGTAAGTATGTAATAAACAGAAAAAACACGTCTTTTTCCATATTACACCCAGTATCAACCCGAGACTGCAATATCAGACCTCGGGCCGAAGGCCCTTGGGCTGATATTGCAGTTTCGGGTTGATACTGGGTTTGATATAAAATAAATAGTTTTTCAGTTGTTGTGTTAGTAACTTCGAGTTACACGGACTGTACGTACAAAAGATCAAAGAATGGTTCATGGACCAATTTAAAATCGTTGATAAAGAGCCCTTTATTTCCATGCATTGCGTCATGGCTAATTTAATCTTTTCCCGCGAACCAATCAGCAAGGAGGTTCCGTCCATGCAATGTGATCATATGTGTCTGCCTTACCCTGATTCGATGAAAGTTATCATGAATATACGATGTAATTCGAAGGAGTTTTGTGTTGATTTTGACAACATGTGCAATTATATTTCCGTATTCATGACGGATAATTTATTGAATATTTATACAAACTTGAATTCAACCTATAATCCAGATACTCATTTTTGTTTTTATGCTCCACTCCTGACCCCAAAATTAATATTTTCTCCAGAAAAACACACACATAGCAAGGTAGTCTAGTGGTAGGACGACAGGCTCGTGACCAAGGGGTTGTTGTATCTTTGAAAAAGACACTTTTCTCTGCTTGTTCCAGTCTACTCAGCCGTAAATGAGTACGTGGTTGGGCAGTGTTAGAATTGTAAAAAGCTAACTGTGCGCGCCGCGGTGGCAGCACTGGCTCTGTGCTTCCCAGGGGGTTAAGAACTGAAGCGGTTGATTCTTTGTTAATTACATTGTTCAATAAATGATCGTTAGTATAGACTTGCTTTAGTTATTTCTTTGTAATTAGGAAGTAAGAGTAGTTTTGATTGGCTAATGAAAGAAGGCATTTCATTGGATGGCTAGGTATATAAATAGAGGTTCCATCAGATGAAAAGCTTCTCTTGCTCTGGCGGTCGAAGAAGAAGGAACAACTCTAAAAAGGTAATCAGTGACCAAGCTGTATAAGTTTGGGCCTAGCTGCATAAGCTAGGGTTCCACTGTATTCCTTTATAGTACATGGTCAAAATAAATTGTGTTACAGTATAGTGTGCATAGTCACAGGGTATCACAGTACAGGGCGACGTACTGTTGATACAGGGTGTCAGGTACCAAGACACAGGGTTTACCAAGGCATAGGTTTTATAGTGGCTAGCTATAGGGTGACTTGGTCAAACGGCAGTCGCGGTAAAGGGTGACGTGGTCAAGGTGTGTCGCGGTAAAGGGTGTACACAGTCACGGGTGTCGCAGTAAGGGGCTATTTACTGTTGATACAGGGTGACGGATATATTGTGATACAGTTGTTTTAGTTGGCTTTTTGACTATATTAGTGTTAGAGGTATATTAATGTAAAATATCTACCGGGTGTAGATTAGGTAATAGTTATTTGAGTCAGAAAGACGGCCGTTATTTTGTATATATTGTCGGCACTTGTTTGTTACAACAATTACTGGGTCCAAGAAAGAACTTGGTAACGAACTGTAGGCACGCATCCGTTACAT
>NW_018405828.1:30516-38439 GCF_002113885.1 Mizuhopecten yessoensis
AAACAAAAATATACATTTGCTCTTTTACTTACTGTGAATGCGGGACGCATTGAATCAGAGGCGTGGGTAATGAAGCGGTTGATTCTTTGTTAATTACATTGTTCAATAAATGATCGTTAGTATAGACTTGCTTTAGTTATTTCTTTGTAATTAGGAAGTAAGAGTAGTTTTGATTGGCTAATGAAAGAAGGCATTTCATTGGATGGCTAGGTATATAAATAGAGGTTCCATCAGATGAAAAGCTTCTCTTGCTCTGGCGGTCGAAGAAGAAGGAACAACTCTAAAAAGGTAATCAGTGACCAAGCTGTATAAGTTTGGGCCTAGCTGCATAAGCTAGGGTTCCACTGTATTCCTTTATAGTACATGGTCAAAATAAATTGTGTTACAGTATAGTGTGCATAGTCACAGGGTATCACAGTACAGGGCGACGTACTGTTGATACAGGGTGTCAGGTACCAAGACACAGGGTTTACCAAGGCATAGGTTTTATAGTGGCTAGCTATAGGGTGACTTGGTCAAACGGCAGTCGCGGTAAAGGGTGACGTGGTCAAGGTGTGTCGCGGTAAAGGGTGTACACAGTCACGGGTGTCGCAGTAAGGGGCTATTTACTGTTGATACAGGGTGACGGATATATTGTGATACAGTTGTTTTAGTTGGCTTTTTGACTATATTAGTGTTAGAGGTATATTAATATAAAATATCTACCGGGTGTAGATTAGGTAATAGTTATTTGAGTCAGAAAGACGGCCGTTATTTTGAATATTTTGTCGGCACTTGTTTGTTACAACAATTACTGGGTCCAAGAAAGAACTTGGTAACGAACTGTAGGCACGCATCCGTTACAGAACGATATAGGGTTAAGGCCCTATAACCACGGATAATAATGTGTGAACCGCTTTGAGACGACCTACGAACTAGGTTGTGATAAAGCGGTACATAAGAACCTCGAATTATTATTTTTTAATTATATACATGTATGACCACCAAATCAACATTAATTGGGTTAATTAAACATGACAGACATCTAGGTAGTGTATAGAGCCTATGTTCTGGACTGCTTGACGTACGGTGCAAACTGGTATCACTGGATACAACCAGAAATAGTTTACTAGATCCTATTTTATTAACTGACCCTACCAAATGTACTGATTCGTATGTAATTCCGATTGATCGTAATATAAGTGATCATGATGTATGTATTGCATTTTTGTCTATACCTGTTACTCTCTCTTGTACCTACACTCGAGAAATTTGGGCCTATAAACATGCCGATTTTAAAAGGTTAAATTTTTTAATAGATACTTTTGAGTGGCCTACGTTTTTTCAAAACTTTATTTCTGTTAATGTAGCATGTGTTGAATTTACTGAACAATTTTTGAAACTTGCTAAAGAATGTATGCCTAAAAAAACAGTTTATATAAGACCTCGTGATAAATTATGGATGAATTCCCAATTAAGAAAAGATTTTCAGTTACGAGACCGGTTACATAACGCCGTTAAACGTGTTAAGTCCATATCCAACTTAGAGAAATTTAAAAGACAAAGAAATAATATGAAAAAATATGCAAGAGAAATGTTTTATAGTAGTGTTGGTGATATTATAGATAATCTTAATACCAGTGATCCTAAGTCATACTGGAGACTAGTGCGTAATTTATTAAAACAGACGGGTTCTCAGGAAGTTATTCCACCTCTAGTTAACCCTTGCAATGGAAATATTGAATATGATGATGATAAGAAAGCAAATATTCTAAATAATTATTTTAGCTCTATCTCAAACATTGATGATATTGGCAAATCTTTACCCAGTTTTGATTCCCGAACTGATTCTGTACTTGATTCTATTGTGGTTGAAAGTGATGAAATATGTGATATTTTGAGAATTCTGAAATTAGGAAAAGCATCTGGTCATGATACTATAAGTCATCATATGTTAAAATTTACAGCGAATTCTATTTGTAAGCCATTGTCAATTATTTTTGATATGTCCCTAAATTCTAAAATATTCCCTGAAATATGGAAACATGGTATTATTTTACCTCTGTTCAAAAAGGGTGATAGACTCTTGGTGTCAAATTACCGACCAATTACTTTGTTGTCTTGTATAGGTAAGGTTTTTGAAAGAGTTGTATTTAAACACATCTATATTTTTTTCCTGGATCATTCTTTATTTTACGAAAACCATTCTGGTTTTATGATTTATCATTCCACTGTCCATCAGCTCATAGAAATTTTCCATAATATATGTTGTTCATTAGAAGAAAAAAAACATACTTGTCTAATTTTTTGTGATATATCGAAGGCTTTTGACCGAGTTTGGCATAGGGGTCTTTTACATAAATTACATGCTTATGGTATTGGAGATGGTTTACTACATTGGTTAAAAAATTACATTTCAAACAGACAACAACAGGTTCTTGTTAAAGGTGTGTATTCTTATATAGGTTACACAAATGCCGGTGTACCACAAGGAAGTGTGTTAGGTCCTCAGTTATTTTTGGTTTATATTAATGATAATGTTGATAATTTAAATTGTATTTCACGCTTATTTGCTGATGATACCTCTTTGATGTATTCTTCGTCTTCTCATGCTGATATTGAAATGTGTGTAAACAGAGATTTGGAAAAACTTGACAAATGGTCACGGGACTGGCTTACTAAATTTAATCAACAGAAAACTGATGTGTTATTTATATCTAATTCGCGAAATATACTTCCTTTACAGATTTGTTTTGGTACTGAGACTCTGAATTGTGTTGAAAGTCATAAACATTTAGGCGTAATATTTAGTGCAGATGCAAAATGGTCTTTACATATTTCCGAAATTCAAAAAACATGCATGAAAAAGGTATCAGTACTACGAAAGTTTAAATTACTCTTGAGTAGGAAAACTTTGTTAAGAATATATAAAGTATTTGTGTTGCCTGTGTTGGAATATGCCTGTGAAGTTTGGGATGGTTGTTCTCTGAAGCAGCAAGAATTATTACTGGCCTACCCTCTTTTTCTAGTAAACAATCACTTTATCAAGAATCCCAACTTGAACCTCTATCTGACAGAAGAAAACTTAGGAAACTTTCCCTAATGTACAAACTCCATAATAAACAAACACCTTCTTATTTATCTAACATTCTTCCTTCTAAAGTATGCGAACGCAATAGCTACAACTTGAGAAATACTGAAAACTACACTGTTCCCAATTTCCGTCTGTGTAGTTCATTCCAATCCTTTATTCCTTCTTCTATAAGACTATGGAACGATTTACCAAATACTGTCAAAAGGCAGCCATCCGTTAACATTTTTAAATCATCCATTAAGCGTAACCAAGGTTACTTATTGCCTAACTTTTTTCATGTTGGAAATCGAAAACTAAATATTTTACATACACGATTGCGTCATTCATGCAGTCCATTACTTTTTTGATTGTATGCTGTATATCAGACAAAGGCAAATTTTGATTGATGATATCTCACGTTATTGTAATATTTCTCTAAATGTTATTATGTACGGTTCTCCGAATTTGTCAGATGAAGACAATGAAAATATCTTCCATATAGTCCAAACCTACATTAAAAATAGTAACAGATTTTAAGGTCAGTAGTATTATCCTATCATCTCTTTTTCTTATTCTTCAAAATTTCTTTCTTCCCTTTTCCCTTCCTTTCTTCTTTGTTCATATATATTATAAATATATTTGTTGTTGTTGTCATGTAATCAATATAATGAAATGTATTGGAGAGGGCGTTTCTAAGTTGAGATAACTTGTGCCTAATCCTTTTTGTTGAATGACAAATAAAAAAATGTTTAAATCAAAACTTGTATCACAAACGTAAAAACTAAAACGAAATAGACTAAATACAAATAATTCAATCAAATAAATAACACAAACATAATCACTTCATGTAAACGACCTGACATGCAGTAGACAGTCTGGGCGTATTGGGCATAATGAAACACGAACTTGTCAAGGGTGTTGAGATGTCTGACGAAAACTGGATAAAAAGGAGTGGTTCTCCGCTTGTTAGGCAGGCAAGCGAGCTATTTCGCACTCTGATGGCCTGAGCGGGGACAACTTCAATTCGTATCCGTAAGCACCTTTAAGCACACATTCAATCTTTTAAATATGCCAATAAAATTATATTAAAATTTTGAGAAAGTCACTGACCACTAACTTAATTCAACGAAGGTAAACAATCTCATATTAGACCTTTTTAATCGTGAATAAAGAGAAGAAAAATAATCGTTCAAGTTAGCTCGGGTTAAGAACAAAAAGCACCTTATATGCTTAGTTTCTTTCAGCGTTATAGCGCAAGACATCGGCCATGTGCACGTCTAGCTTGACACTCCTTGCTTGACAAAGGAAATAAACGTATTAGAAAGCTCTCAAATGAAATTTTTAATTAAATTGTGTTATAAAAACAAACTTAGCATACATTTGTGATACCAAACTGATGACTCTCATTCCAAAGATACACGTTAGATGTGATTGTATCTACCGCTTAAAGACCAATAAGATCATCAAACGATTACGTTTAAATGTACTTCACTTAACCTATATTTAGAGTGTTATGTATCACAACGGTACTTTGTTTACAATTAAACAAGATTAAGGTCTCCAAACTAATGTCACAATCGAGTTATCTGATATTTTCCATATCGCAAAAAAGCACTTCAATTTTCGGTGTGTTCTTTCAATTGGTAAAATTGACAATGAATCCTGATCTAGAGATATGGCAGATGAACGTAAATGTAATTATTGTTTATTAAGGTTTTCCTTGAGGAAAAATATGCAGTTTTCCAATCTATACAAATTCACCAAGTATTGTGAAAATAGGCGCAGCTTCATTGAAATATCTGCAAACGAACAATTATGTTTCCCCAATGGGCAAAGCGTGTAGTCCGTGTTGAACCTATTGTCTTCTTAGGCAGACAATACGGCCCGACGTTTCATTTCAACAAGGATAATTCCAGTGTCTTTGCCTCTTAGAGCACAATATTGTTCAATGCACATATACGCTAAACATACAACAAAACGTACGTTTGGGATCCCCGTACCACGGCCAAAAGCTGGGATTTTTTCTTTCATTTCCCCGCAGCTAATGGCTTTAATAAATCATCATTAAAAAGAAAACCATATCTTGCGGGACTTCATTAAAAACAAAAAAAGATAAAATAAATAAAATAAATAAAATATATTATGTTGGGCTGGACCGGACGGAATTCCAACCCTGAATTTCAGATCGCTACAATGTTACCCTAACCGACCGAGCTACGTTGTCGACGGAAGAGTCCTGGACCAACTCTGCTATGTACAGTTATAGAATAAGGAACTAACTTAAATACGTCCATAATGATACTAATGAGCAAACATGATGTTACACAATGGTAATAATTATTGTTCGTGTTTGGGTGAATTTCTTAGGGAAACCTGCGATTTGTTAAGCGTTAATAGAGCTATCCATTGTGCAATGGCATCTCTATCGGAATTTTGAAAAACAATAAGGATCGATAAACAAACGGAACAAACATGTATCTATAACAAAAGCAACCCCCTGAGCTGTAACAACTCGAACCAAAATAATATTTATAAAGTATATATGCATTAAAATTACATCACTTGGCTATATCTTAGCAAGTGTTGCTTACCTCTTTGGCTACTGGCAGAACAAAAAGTACCTAAAGCAACCGCGTGGTGCCAGGTTTCCTGGCGATGAAACGCACAAATTCATGATTGCAAATTATCTTCATTCTTATATGAAAGGAAATGTCGATTTTGTAATGAAAATAATGATAATAGTATATATGAAACACACAACAGTGCCCTGTTATGCTGTATTAAAATTCTGATACAGCACTTCACTTAAATAGATGTAGACTTACTTTTCTTAATACATCTAATGTATCCAAAATAATGTACATCAAAACAATACACGATCAAACATCAACACTTAATTAAAGAAAATCGAGCTTAAAAGACATGTTACAGATAATGAAGATTTCTGTAAATCAGCTATTTGATCCTGTTGTGTGAATGGAGGAAGGATACTGTTTCCAAAGGCTGCTGCTGCTGATGTGCTGATGTGCCCACACATGTTTCCTTAAGTGACGGTGGGTGTTTTCGGAACAGTCAGAAAGGCGCCAGACCATGATCTGAGTTTTGTTGTTGGGAATCCTTGTAATACAGTTACCGCAGGGTACAGTATCGCAGTCGTGTGTGGAAAACTCTCCAGAGGTCGTAATCTTCGATAATATCAGTTTCATAATTATTTATTAAACATTTTCATTGCATGTTCCTCTATCAGCACTACCACATCCTTGATGGTAGTGCGTTCATATGACTATGAACTCAGTTGGATCAGCGTCATTTTAAAGCGTCTCCTCTTGCTGCTATCTACATGAGACAACTGTTAGAAGCAAACATTTTTGTGACGGTAGGCTGTTCCAAGAAATTCGTTCGCCCTGACGACACGGGCACTTCAATATCAAAAATATAGGGCCTATCTTTGTTTGGGTCAATACAAACTATACCGTAAGACCTTAAAATGTATATATGAGTGATGAAAGTCGTTTTTCATTTTATGCAGGTATGAACGTAAACTGGTTACATACGTTCATACCAGCTTGGAACAATGTGCCGTTCAATCCTTATGTATAACTGAAGTGATATTAACCTAAACATGCCTAATGTAAAACTGTAGTAATGTTAACCTGAACATGCCTTATGCATAACTGTAGTGATGTTGACCTGAACATGCCTTATGTATAACTGTAGTGATGTTAACCTTAACAGTGCCTAATGTATAACTGTAGTGATGTTTACCTGAACATGCCTAATGTATAACAGTAGTGATGTTAACCTAAACCTGTAATGTTAACCTGAACATGCCTTATGTATAACTGCAGTGATGTTAACCTTAACAGTGACTAATGTATAACTGTAGTGATGTTAAACTTAAGCGTGCCTAATGTATAACTGTGGTGATTTTAACCTAAACCTGCCTGATGTATAACTGTAGTGATGTTAACCAGAACATACCTAATGTATAACTGTAGTGATGTTAACCTTAACCACATGCCTTATGCATAACTGTAGTGATGTTGCCCTGAACATGCCTTATGTATAGCTGTAGTGATGTTAACCTTAACCACATGCCTTATGCATAACTGTAGTGATGTTAACCTGCTGAACATGCCTTATGTATAACTGTAGTGATGTTAACATGAACATACCTAATGATGTATAACTGTAGTGATGTTAACATGAACATACCTAATGTATGTATAACTGTAGTGATGTTAACATGAACATACCTAATGTATGTATAACTGTAGTGATGTTAACATGAACATGCCTTATGTATAACTGTAGGGATGTGAACGTAAACCTGCGTAATTTAGAACTGTAGTGATGTTAACCTGCTGAACATGCCTTATGTATAAATGTAGTGATGTTAACCTGAACATTCCTAATGTATAACTTTAGTGATGTTAACCTGAACATCCCTAATGTCTCACTGTAGTGATGTTAACCTGAATATGTCTAATGTATAACTGTAGTGATGTTCACCTGAACATGCCTAATGTATAACTGTAGTGATGTTAAACTTAACCGTGCCTAATGTATAACTGTGGTGATGTTAACCTGAACATGCCTAATGTATAACTGTGGTGATTATAACCTGAACATGCCTAATGTATAACTGTGGTGATGTTAATCTGAACATGCCTTATGTATAACTTTAGTGATGTTAACCTAAACCTGCCTAATGTATAACTGTGGTGATTTTAACCTAAACCTGCCTGATGTATAACTGTAGTGATGTTAACATGAACATGCCTTATGTATAACTGTAGTGATGTTAACCTAAACCTGCCTAATGTATAACTGTGGTGATGTTAACCTGAACATGCCTAATGTATAACTGT
>NW_018405828.1:38673-39103 GCF_002113885.1 Mizuhopecten yessoensis
ACATGCCTAATGTATAACTGTAGTGATGTTAACCTGAACATGCCTAATGTATAATAGTAGTGATGTTAACCTAAACCTTCCTGATGTATAACTGTAGTGTTGTTAACCTGGACATGCCTTATGTATAACTGTAGTGATGTTAACCTGAACATGCCTAATGTATAACTGTAGTGATGTTAACCTGGACCTGCCTATTGTATAACTATAGTGATGTTAACCTGAACATGCCTAATGCATAACTGTATTGATGTTAACCTGAGCTATGACTAATGTATAACTGTAGTGATGTTAACCTGGACCTGCCTATTGTATAACTATAGTGATGTTAACCTGAACATGCCTAATGTATAACTGTATTGATGTTAACCTGAGCTATGACTAATGCATAACTGTAGTGATGTTAACCTGAACATACCTAATGTATAACTGT
>NW_018405828.1:43233-43917 GCF_002113885.1 Mizuhopecten yessoensis
AAACCTTCCTGATGTATAACTGTAGTTATGTTAACCTGGACATGCCTAATGTATACCTGTAGTAATGTTAACCTGAACATGCCTAATGTATAACTGTAGTGATATCAACCTGACCATGCCTAATGTATAACTGTAGTGATGTTAACCTTAACCGTGCCTAATGTATAACTGTAGTGATGTTAACCTGGACCTGCCTAATGTTTAACTGTAGTGATGTTAACCTGAACATGCCTAATGTTTAACTATAGTGATGTTACCCTAAACCTGCCTAATGTATAACTGTAGTGATTTTAACCTGGACCTGCCTATTGTATTACTGTAGTGATGTTAACCTGTACATGCCTTATGTATAACTGTAGTGATGTTAACCTGAACATGCCTAATGTTTAACTANTGCCTAATGTATAACTGTAGTGATGTTAACCTGGACCTGCCTATTGTATAACTGTAGTGATGTTAACCTGGACCTGCCCAATGTTTAACTGTAGTGATGTTAACCTGGACCTGCCTAATGTATAACTGTAGTGATGTTAACCTGAACATACCTTATGTATAGCTGTAGTGATGTTAACCTTAACCGTGCCTAATGTATAACTGTAGTTATGTTAACCTGGACATGCCTAATGTATAACTTTAGTAATGTTAACCTGAACATGCCTAATGTATAACAGTAGTGATGTTAAC
>NW_018405828.1:47844-95747 GCF_002113885.1 Mizuhopecten yessoensis
TACTGTAGTGATGTTAACCTGGAAATGCTTAATGTATAACTGTAGTGATGTTAACCTTAACCATGCCTAATGTATAACTGTAGTGATGTTAGCCGGAACAGGCCTAATGTATAACTGTAGTGATGTTAACCCGGATATGCCTAATGTGTAACTGTAGTGATGTTAACCCGGATATGCCTAATGTGTAACTGTAGTGATGTTAACCCGGATATGCCTAATGTATAACTGTAGTGATGATAACCTGGACATGCCTTATGTATAACTGTAGTGTTTTTTACCTGAACATCCTTAACGTATAACTGTAGTGATGTTAACCTTACCCGTGCCTAATGTATAACTGTAGTGATGATAACCTGGACATGCCTAATGTATAACTGTAGTTATGTTAACCTGAACATCCCTAATGTATAACTGTAGTGATGTTAACCCGGATATGCCTAATGTATAACTGTAGTGATGATAACCTGGACATGCCTAATGTATAACTGTAGTGTTTTTTTACCTGAACATCCCTAATGTATAACTGTAGTGATGTTAACCTTAACCGTGCCTAATGTATAACTGTAGTGATGTTAACCGGAACAGGCCTAATGTATAACTGTAGTGATGTTAACCTGAACATGCCTAATGTATAACTGTAGTGATGTTAACCTGAACAGGCCTTATGTACAACTGTAGTGATATTAACCTGAACATGCTTAATGTATAACTTCAGTGATGTTAACCTGAACAGGCCTTATGTATAACTGTAGTGATGTTAACCTGAACATGCCTTATGTATAACTGTAGTGATGTTAACCTGGATATGCCTAATGTATAATTGTAGTGATGATAACCTGGACATGCCTAATGTATAACTGTAGTGATGTTAACATGAACAGGCCTAATGTATAAATGTAGTGATGTTAACCTGGACCTGCCTAATGTATGACTGTAGTGATGTTAACCTGAACATGCCTTATGTATAACTGTAGTGATGTTAACCTGAACAGGCCTTATGTATAACTGTAGTGATGTTAACCTGGATATGCCTAATGTATAATTGTACTGATGATAACCTGGACATGCCTAATGTATAACTGTAGTAATGTTAACATGAACAGGCCTAATGTATAAATGCAGTGATGTTAACCTGGACCTGCCTAATGTATTGAACATGCCTAATGTATAACTGTAGTGATGTTAACCTGAACATGCCTTATGTATAACTGTAGTGATGTTAACCTGAACATGCCTAATGAGAATCTTTTATCGTTAGTACAATAACCTGTAATACTAGTTTTATATAGGTAATATAAAACTGTTTTGCCGGTTAGTATTCGCACTTAAAAACTTACTCAATTTTAGTGGGATTTTTCGCCTACTTCATTGGTAAATTTATATATTTATTTCAAGACTTACGTTAGAGGAGATTCCCGATCTTCCCATCATCATTCCCCAAAGATAGAATTCAAGATGGACATCAATCAATGCAATTTTAAACTACTGTCAGCAGAAGCTTCCAATACAAGTAAAAATATCACCAAAGGGGGAGATTTATCGGATCGGATATACGGAAATCTTCCATCAGTCTCCCGAGAGAAAGGTTCGGATTTGTGACGTAACAGTTTCCGGGGTTACACGTGATTCAGACGATACAGACAAATGAGCAATTCGATATGAAGCATTAAACAGAATATCGAAACATTTCTTCGGGCATGTTTTCATGTCTATGAATATTTCGAATCAGATTTTGACTTAATTGAAAACTGCCCAAGGGATCGATCCGGGCACTGCTGCCCTCTGACGTCACAGCAATGTTTTGGTTGTGTAATTTTACGTATCTCTGATAGCCTGCTACGATAACGGTCAAGCTTACTGATCAAAAGATTGAAGGTGTAGAATTGCGCTTTTATCTCTCTCGATGATTTAAAGTGGGAAGTTGATTGATCTGAAGTGCTTAAATAGAGCGGTGATTCATTCATAACATTTAAATCATCAGGAAATCTAACTTAGGTAATCATTTTAGTTGTGGGTTCAAAAGGTGTGTTATACATGTATCTCATTTTCCTGCTATTGTTTTCTGGATAAAATTGTCAAATAATAATCGAATACATTCAAGCAAAAAAATGAGAATGGTCTAGGGGTCTTAAACTTCGCCACCTCTTTTTACCGTTGAAAATCGAAAATATGATTTCTGTTTTAAGGTCAAAATTAATGGGGTTTTTTTTTTATTTCTTAGGGAAAAACAATTTCGCTCCACTTGTCTTTGAGGAATAAGTATCTAAAACAGAAGACAGAGCAATTTCCCGCATCATCTCGCGCGAACATAAACGCATTGTCACCCCCTGTGCGTCGTAGACAGCAGCAATTACCAGTTCTTATATAATTGATTTTCAAGATCGGTTTTTTAACAATCAAATAACAAACAAATCTAAAAAATAATTGAATTCAAACTAAAATGAATCAATTTATTTGAGAGCTAACTTGGGGCTATATTTGTTTTAATTCAAATTCAATTCAAGTAATATACATTATTTGAAAGCCTTCGTGCTTATTATATATTGACAGCTTTACTGTTCGTTATATTGACATCCTTAATGTTCGTTATATTGACAGCCTAAATGTTTGTTATATTGACAGCCTTAATGTTTGTTATTTGACGGCCTTAATGTTTGTTTTATTGACATCCTTAATGTTCGTTATATTGAAAGCCTTAATGTTTGTTATATTGACAGCCTTAATGTTTGTTATATTGAAAGCTTTACTGTTCGTTATATTGAAATCTTTGATGTTTTTTATATAGACAGCCTTAATGTTTCTTTTATTAACAGCCTTAATGTTTGTAATATTGACAGCTGTAATGTTTGTCATATTGACAGCCTTAATGTTTGTTATATTGACAGCTTTACTGTTCGTTATATTGAAATCTTTGATGTGTTTTGTTATATTGACAGCCTTAATGTTTGTTATATCGACAGCCTTAATGTTTGTTATATTGACAGCCTTAATGTTTGTTATATTGACAGCCTTAATGTTTGTTATATTGACAGCTTTACTGTTCGTTATATTGAAATCTTTGATGTTTTTTATATAGACAGCCTTAATGTTTCTTTTATTAACAGCCTTAATGTTTGTAATATTGACAGCTGTAATGTTTGTCATATTGACAGCCTTAATGTTTGTTATATTGACAGCCGTAATGTATATTATATTGACAGCCTTAATGTTGGTTATATATGACTGATTTAGTGTTTGTTATATATAACTGATTTAATGTGTGTAATATTGAGAGCCTTAATGTTTGTTATATTGACTGAGTTAATATTTGTTATATTGACAGCCCAAATGTTTGCTATATTGAAATTTTTAATGTGTGTTATATTTACAGCCTTCATGTTTGTTATATTGATAGCCTTAATGTTTGATGTATTGAAAGCCTTAATATTTTTGTTATATTGAAAGCCTACAAGTTTGTTACATTGACAGTCTTAATGTTTGTTATATTGACAACCTAAATGCTTGTTATATTGACAACATTAATGCTTGTCATATTGACAGCCTAAATGCTTGTTGTATTGACAGCCTAAACGGGTTTTTAGTTGACAACCTTAATGTTTGTTATATGTACACACTTAATGTTTGCTATATTGACAATTTTAATGCTTGTTATATTGACAACCTTAATGCATGTTATAATGACAACCTTAATGTTTGTTATATTAACAGCCTTAATGTTTGTTATATTGACAGCTTGAATGTTTGTTATATTGACAGCCTTAATGTTTGTTATAATGACGGTCATAGTGTTTGTTATATTGACAGCCTGAATGTTTCTTATATTGACAATCTAAATGTTTGTTATATTAACAACCGTAATGTTTGTTATATTGACAGCCTTTATGTTTGCTATATTGACAATTTTAATGTTTGTTATATTAACAACCTTAATGTTTGTTATATTGACAGCCTTTGTGTTTTTTATATTGATAATTTTAATGTTTGTTATATTGGCAACCTTAATGCCTGTAATATTGACAACCTAAATGCTTGTTATATTGACAACCTTAATGTTTGTTATATTAACAGCCTTAATGTTTGTTATATTGACAGCCTTAATGTTTCTTATATTGACAGCCTGGATGTTTGTTATATTGACAACTTTAAGGTTTGTTATAATGACGGTCATAGTGTTTGTTATATTGACAGCCTGAATGCTTGTTATATTCACAATCTTAATGTTTGTTATATTGACAACCTTAATGTTTGTTATATTAACAGCCTTTGTGTTCGTTATATTGACAATCTTAATATTTGTTATAATAACAACCTTAATGTTTGTTATATTGACAGCCTTAATGTTTGTTATATTGACAGCCTGGATGTTTGTTATATTGACAGCCTTAATGTTTGTTATATTGACAGCCTTAATGTTTGTTATATTGACAGCCTTAATGTTTGTTATATTGACAGCCTTAATGTTTGTTATATTGACAGCCTTAATGTTTGTTATATTGACAGCCTTAATGTTTGTTATATTGACAGCCTTAATGTTTGTTATATTGACAGCCTTAATGTTTGTTATATTGACAGCCTTAATGTTTGTTATATTGACAGCCTTAATGTTTGTTATATTGACAGCCTTAATGTTTGTTATATTGACAGCCTTAATGTTTGTTATATTGACAGCCTTAATGTTTGTTATATTGACAGCCTTAATGTTTGTTATATTGACAGCCTTAATGTTTGTTATATTGACAGCCTTAATGTTTGTTATATTGACAGCCTTAATGTTTGTTATATTGACAGCCTTAATGTTTGTTATATTGACAGCCTTAATGTTTGTTATATTGACAGCCTTAATGTTTGTTATATTGACAGCCTTAATGTTTGTTATATTGACAGCCTTAATGTTTGTTATATTGACAGCCTTAATGTTTGTTATATTGACAGCCTTAATGTTTGTTATATTGACAGCCTTAATGTTTGTTATATTGACAGCCTTAATGTTTGTTATATTGACAGCCTTAATGTTTGTTATATTGACAGCCTTAATGTTTGTTATATTGACAGCCTTAATGTTTGTTATATTGACAGCCTTAATGTTTGTTATATTGACAGCCTTAATGTTTGTTATATTGACAGCCTTAATGTTTGTTATATTGACAGCCTTAATGTTTGTTATATTGACAGCCTTAATGTTTGTTATATTGACAGCCTTAATGTTTGTTATATTGACAGCCTTAATGTTTGTTATATTGACAGCCTTAATGTTTGTTATATTGACAGCCTTAATGTTTGTTATATTGACAGCCTTAATGTTTGTTATATTGACAGCCTTAATGTTTGTTATATTGACAGCCTTAATGTTTGTTATATTGACAGCCTTAATGTTTGTTATATTGACAGCCTTAATGTTTGTTATATTGACAGCCTTAATGTTTGTTATATTGACAGCCTTAATGTTTGTTATATTGACAGCCTTAATGTTTGTTATATTGACAGCCTTAATGTTTGTTATATTGACAGCCTTAATGTTTGTTATATTGACAGCCTTAATGTTTGTTATATTGACAGCCTTAATGTTTGTTATATTGACAGCCTTAATGTTTGTTATATTGACAGCCTTAATGTTTGTTATATTGACAGCCTTAATGTTTGTTATATTGACAGCCTTAATGTTTGTTATATTGACAGCCTTAATGTTTGTTATATTGACAGCCTTAATGTTTGTTATATTGACAGCCTTAATGTTTGTTATATTGACAGCCTTAATGTTTGTTATATTGACAGCCTTAATGTTTGTTATATTGACAGCCTTAATGTTTGTTATATTGACAGCCTTAATGTTTGTTATATTGACAGCCTTAATGTTTGTTATATTGACAGCCTTAATGTTTGTTATATTGACAACCTTAATGTTTGTTATATTGACAGCCTTAATGTTTGTTATATTGACAGCCTGAATGTTTGTTATATTGACAGCCTTAATGTTTGTTATAATGACAGCCTTCATGTTTGCTATCTTGACAATTTTAATGTTTGTTATATTAACAACCTTAATGTTTGTTATATTGACAGCCTTTGTGTTTTTTATATTGATAATTTTAATGTTTGTTATATTGACAACCTTAATGTTTGTTATATTGACAGCCTTAATGTTTGTTATATTGACAGCCTGGATGTTTGTTATATTGACAACTTTAAGGTTTGTTATAATGACGGTCATAGTGTTTGTTATATTGACAGCCTGAATGCTTGTTATATTCACAATCTTAATGTTTGTTATATTTACAACCTTAATGTTTGTTATATTAACAGCCTTTGTGTTTGTTATATTGACAGCCTGAATGTTTGTTATACTGACAGTCTTAATATTTGTTATAATAACAACCTTAATGTTTGTTATATTGACAGCCTTAATGTTTGTTATATTGACAATCTTGATGTTTGTTATATAAATAACCTTAATGTTTGTTATATTGACAGCCTGGATGTTTGTTATATTGACAGCCTTAATATTTGTTATATTGACAGCCTTAATGTTTGTTATATTGACAGCCGTAATGTATGATATATTTACAGCTTTACAGCCTTAAGGTTCGTAATATTGACATCTTTAATGTTTGTTATATTGAAAGCCTTAATGTTTGTTATATTGACAGCTTTACTGTTGATCATATTGACAGCCTTAATTTTTGTTATATTGACAGCCGTAATGTATATTATATTGACAGCCTTAATGTTGGTTATATATGACTGATTTAGTGTTTGTTATATATGACTGATTTAATGTGTGTTATATTGAGAGCCTGAATGTTTGTTATATTGACAGCCTGAATGTTTGTTATATTGACAGCCTTAATGTGTGTTATATTGACAGCCTTAATGTTTGTTATATTGACAGCCTTAATGTTTGTTATATTGACAGCCTTAATGTTTGTTATATTGACAGCCTTAATGTTTGTTATATTGACAGCCTTAATGTTTGTTATATTGACAGCCTTAATGTTTGTTATATTGAC
The DNA here is from genome assembly GCF_002113885.1 of Mizuhopecten yessoensis. Taxonomy (NCBI): domain Eukaryota; kingdom Metazoa; phylum Mollusca; class Bivalvia; order Pectinida; family Pectinidae; genus Mizuhopecten; species Mizuhopecten yessoensis. The sequence goes on from NW_018405828.1 coordinate 54,849, forward strand.
AGCCTTAATGTTTGTTATATTGACAGCCTGGATTTTTGTTATATTGACAGCCTTAATGTTTGTTATATTGACAGCCTTAATGTTGGTTATATTGACAATCGTAATGTTTGTTATATTGACAGCCTTAATGTTTGTTATAATGACAGTATCAATGTTTGTTATATTGACAACTTAAAGGTTTGTTATATTGACTACTTTATTGTTTGTTATATCAACAACCTTAATGTTTGTTATATTGACAGTCTTTGTGTTTGTTATATTGACAATTTTAATGTTTGTTATATTGACAACCTTAATGCTTGTTATATTGACAGCCTTAATGTTTGCTATATTGACAACTTTATTGTTTGTTATATTAACAACCTTAATGTTTGTTATTTTGACAGCCTTTGTGTTTGTTATATTGACAATTTTAATGTTTGTTTTATTGACAACCTTAATGCTTGTTATATTGACAACCTAAATGTTTGTTATATTGACAACCTTAATGTTTGTTATATTGACGGCCTTAATGTTTGTTATATTAACAACCTTAATGTTTGTTAAAATGACAGCCTTAATGTTTGTTATGATGATGGTCATAGTGTTTGTTATATTAACAGGCTGAATGTTTGTTATGTTAACAACCTTAATGTTTGTTATATTAACAGCCTTAATGTTTGTTACTTGACCAACCTAATGTTTGTTATATTGACAACCTTAATGTTTGTAATAATGATGGTCATAGTGTTTGTTATATTGACAGCCTGAATGTTTGTTATATTGACAGCCATACTGCTTGTTATATTGACAACATAACTGTTTGTTATATTGACAACATTAATGTTTGTTATGTTGACAGCCTGGATGTTTGATATATTGACAGTCATACTGTTTGTTATGTTGACAACATAACTGTTTGTTATATTGACAGCATTAATGTTTGTTATATTGACAGCCTGAATGTTTGTTATATTGACAGTCTCAATGTTTGTTGTATTGACAACTTTAAGGTTTGTTATATTGACAACATTATTGTTTGTTATATTGCCAACATTAATGTTTATTATATTGACAGTCTTAATGTTTGTTTTATTGACAACCTAAATGTTTGTTATATTCACAGCCTAAATGGGTTTTTAAGTTCACAACCTTAATGATTGTTATATGTACAGCCTAAATGTTTGTTTTATTGACAACCTTATTGCTTGTTATATTGACAACCTTAATGCTTGTTATATTGACAACCTTATTGTTTGTTATATTGACAGCCTAAATGTTTGTTATATTGACATCCTGAGTGTTTTTTATATTGACAATCTTAATGTTTGTTATATTAACAACCTTAATGTTTGTTATAATGACAGCCTTAATGTTTGTTATGATGACGGTCATAGTGTTTGTTATATTAACAGGCTGAATGTTTGTTATATTAACAACCTGAATGTTTGTTATATTAACTGCCTTAATGTTTGTTACTTGACAACCTTAATGTTTGTTATATTGACAAACTTAATGTTTGTTATAATGACAGCCTTAATGTTTGTTATAATGATGGTCATAGTGTTTGTTATATTGACAGCCTGAATGTTTGTTATATTGACAGCCATACTGCTGGTTATATCGACAACATAACTATTTGTTATATTGACAACATTAATGTTTGTTATGTTGACAGCCTGGATGTTTGATATATTGACAGTCATACTGTTTGTTATGTTGACAACATAACTGTTTGTTATATTGACAGCATTAATGTTTGTTATATTGACAGCCTGAATGTTTGTTGTATTGACAGTCTTAATGTTTGTTGTATTGACAACTTTAAGGTTTGTTATATTGACAACATTATTGTTTGTTTTATTGCCAACTTTAATGTTTATTATATTGAGAGTCTTAATGTTTGTTTTATTGACAACCTAAATGTTTGTTATATTAACAGCCTAAATGGGTTTTTAAGTTCACAACCTTAATGATTGTTATATGTACAGACTTAATATTGATATATTAACAACCTTAATGCTTGTTATATTGACAACCTTAATGCTTGTTATATTGACAACCTTATTGTTTGTTATATTGACAACCTTAATGTTTGTTATATTGACAGCCTGAGTGTTTGTTATATTGACAGTCTCAATGTTTGTTATATTGACAACTTTAAGGTTTGTTACATTGACAACATTATTGTTTGTTATATAGACAACATTAATGTTTGTTATATTGACAACATAACTGTTTGGTATATTGACAACCTTAATGTTTGTTATAATGATGGTCATAGTGTTTGTTATATTGACAGGCTGAATGTTTGTTATATTGACAGCCATACTGCTTGTTATATTGACAACATAACTGTTCGTTATATTGACCGCCTGGATGTTTGTTATATTGACAGCCTGGATGTTTGTTATATTGACAGTCATACTGTTGGTTATGTTGAAAACATAACTGTTTGTTATATTGACAGCATTAATGTTTGTTATATTGACAGCCTGAATGTTTGTTATATTGACAGTTTCAATGTTTGTTATATTGACAACTTGAAGGTTTGTTATATTGACAACTTTATTGTTTGTTATATTGACAACCTTAATGTTTGTTATATTGACAGCCTGAGTGTTTGTTATATTGACAGTCTCAATGTTTGTTTTATTGACAACTTTAAGGTTTGTTATATTGACAACATCATTGATTGTTATATTAACAACATTAATGTTTGTTATATTGAGAGCCTTCATGTTTGTTATATTGACAGCCTAAATGGGTTTTTATGTTGACAATCTTAATGTTTATTATATGTACAGACTTAATGTTTATATTGACAACCTTAATGCTTGTTATATTGACAACCTTGATGTTTGTTATATTGACAACATTAATGTTTATTATATTGACAGTCTTAATGTTTGTTATATTGACAGCCTTAAGGTTTGTTATATTTACAGCCTGGATGTTTGTTATATTGACAGCCTTGATGTTCGTTATAATGAAGGTCATAATGTTTGTTATATTGACAGCCTGAATGTTTGTTATATTGACAACCTAAATGCTTGTTATATTGACAACCTTATTGTTTGTTATATTGACAACATTCATGTTTGTTATATTGACAACATTAATGTTTTCTGTTATATTGACAGCCGTAATGTTTTTTTTATATTGACAACTTAAAGGTTTGTTATATTGACAACATTATTGTTTGTTAAATCGACAACATTAATGTTTGCTGTATTGACAACATAACAGTTTGTTGTATTGACAGTCTCAATGTTTGTTATATTGACAACTTGAAGGTTTGTTATATTGACAACATTATTGTTTGTTATATTGACAACATTAATGTTTGTTATATTAACAGCCTTAATTTTTTTGTTATATTGACATCCTTATGTTTGTTATATTGACAGCCTTAATGTTTATTATATTGACAGCCTTAATGTTTGTTATTTTTACAGACTTGTTTCTTGTTATATTAACAGCCTTAACATTTGTTATGTTGACAGCCTAAATGTTTGTTATATTGATATCCTTAATGTTTGTTATATTGACAGCCTTTATGGTTTTTGTTATATTGACAGCCTTATGTTTGTTATGTTGACAGCCTTAATGTTTGCTATATTGACAACCGTAATGTTTGTTATGTTGACAGCCTTAATGTTTTTTGTTATATTGACAGCCTTATGTTTGTTATGTTGACAGCATTAATGTTTGTTTTATGTACAGACTTGTTTCTTTTTATATTGGCAGCCTTAATGTTTGTTATATTGACAATCTTAATATTTGTTATATTAACAGCATTAATGTTTGTTATTTTGACAGACTTGTTTCATGGTATATTGACAGCCTTACATTTTGTTATATTGACAGCCTTAATGTTTGTTATATTGACAACATTATTGTTTGTTATTTTGACAGCCCTCTTGTTTGTTATATTGACAACCTTAATGTTTGTTATATTTACAGACTTGTTTCATGGTATATTGACAGCCTTACATTTTGTTATATTGACAGCCTTAATGTTTGTTATATTGACAGCCTTTATGTTTTTTGTTATATTGACAGCCTTATGTTTGTTATGTTGACAGCATTAATGTTTGTTTTATGTACAGACTTGTTTCTTTTTATATTGGCAGCCTTAATATTTTTTGTTATATTGACAGCCTTATGTGTGTTATGTTGACAGCATTAATGTTTGTTTTATGTACAGACCTGTTTCTTTTTATATTGGCAGCCTTAATGTTTTTTGTTTTATTGACAGCCTTAATGTTTTTTGTTATATTGACAGCCTTATGTTTGTTATGTTGAAAGCATTAATGTTTGTTTTATGTACAAACTTGTTTCTTTTTATATTGGCAGCCTTAATGTTTCTTGTTTTATTGACAGCCTTAATGTTTTTTGTTATATTGACAGCCTTTGTGTTTGTTATATTGACAGCCTTATGTGTGTTATGTTGACAGCATTAATGTTTGTTATCTTGACAGTCCTATTGTTTGTTGTATTTAAAACCTTAATGTTTGCTATATTGACAGCCCTATTGTTTGTTATATTGACAACATTATTGTTTGTTATTTTGACACCCCTTTTGTTTGTTATATTGACAACCTTATGTTTGTTATGTTGACAGCATTAATGTTTGTTATCTTGACAGTCCTATTGTTTGTTGTATTGAAAACCTTAATGTTTGCTATATTGACAACCGTAATGTTTGTTATGTTGACAGCCTTAATGTTTTTTGTTATATTGACAGCCTTTGTGTTTGTTATATTGACAGCCTTAATGTTTGTTATATTTACAGACTTGTTTCATGGGATATTGACAGCCTTACATTTTGTTAGATTGACAGCCTTAATGTTTGTTATATTGACAACATTATTGTTTGTTATTTTGACACCCCTTTTGTTTGTTATATTGACAACATTAATGTTTGTTATGTTGACAGCCTTAATGTTTTTTGTTATATTGACAACCTTAATGTTTGTTATATTTACAGACTTGTTTCATGGTATATGGACAGCCTTACAATTTGTTATATTGACAGCCTTATGTTTGTTATGTTGAAAGCATTAATGTTTGTTTTATGTACAAACTTGTTTCTTTTTATATTGGCAGCCTTAATATTTTTTGTTATATTGACAGCCTTATGTTTGTTATGTTGACAGCATTAATGTTTGTTTTATGTACAGACTTGTTTTTTTTTATATTGGCAGCCTTAATGTTTTTTGTTTTATTGACAGCCTTAATGTTTTTTGTTATATTGACAACCTTAATGTTTGTTATATTTACAACATTATTGTTTGTTATTTTGACACCCCTTTTGTTTGTTATATTGACAACCTTATGTTTGTTATGTTGACAGCATTAATGTTTGTTATCTTGACAGTCCTATTGTTTGTTATATTGAAAAACTTAATGTTTGCTATATTGACAGCCCTATTGTTTGTTATATTGACAACATTATTGTTTGTTATTTTGACACCCCTTTTGTTTGTTATATTGACAACATTATTGTTTGTTATTTTGACAGCCCTTTTGTTTGTTATATTGACAACATTATTGTTTGTTATTTTGACACCCCTTTTGTTTGTTATATTGACAACCTTGATGTTTGTTATATTTACAGACGTGTTTCATGGTATATTGACAGCCTGACATTTTGTTATATTGACAGCCTTTGTGTTTGTTATATTGACAGCCTTATGTTTGTTATGTTGACAGCATTAATGTTTGTTATATTGACAGTCCTATTGTTTGTTATATTGACAACCTTAATGTTTGCTATATTGACAGACTTTTTGTTTGTTATATTGACAGACATTTTGTTTGTTATATTGACAGACATTTTGTTTGTTATATTGACAGACATTTTGTTTGCTACTGGTATATTTGTCAACCGTTGGTGGTCTGATGTTTTTCTTTATACAAATTAGTTGAATATTTCCTAGTTAATAAGGCAACAGTTATTTGCAAAAATGAACTCTTGTCGATGTTGATAGAAGCAGTTCTTGGTCGGCATTACTCTATCGGGATCATTTACCCATGATTTAACTGAGACAAAAGTCCTTAATCTTTATATTACATACATGTATTAGATATCTACGCAGTGAGAATTAAGGTGTGGCTGTCGGAACAAAATATCCAGAAACATGAAGTTGATATGGTCACGTGCATGACAAAAATATAACACTATGTTATAGACATGCATCAGCGAACCTGGGACCAAGTATTTACCATTTAGAATCAATGGAAAAACAGAAATATTTTCTGAAATTGACTCTATTTAGAAATATAAGGAACTGTTACAATGGTAACCTCCGGAATGTTCTCTGTCAAATACATGTACAACTCTTGTTCCTTAACGATTTAGCTTCGTACTGCATACTGACAACAACATAACATTTTCATATGTAATATTACAATTAACATTGTGGTTACATGGACCTAAACAATGATATCGACCACGACTTCGTCTTGGTTACTATCGCTCTTATAGTCCAAACTGGATACACCTTCACTAATTACAACGTTGTCTGTCGGTTGCTGAAACTATTTTTTGCTGCCTTTATCCAAATTTAAGAAATAACCTAAGCTATAATACAATGTAAGCGTACATGTAATTGTCGCTGAACAAACTCAACTACCTAATCGCCGGCGATCTACCCGTGTCCAAACATGTTATGTTAACACTCATCACACAATCTCATTGACATAATATGAGGTATGAACTCATTGATTTTTGTAAACGAATCTGATATGAAATTAATTTCAGCATGAAGTTTTATACCTGACATGTCGACCTTCGTAATTCACAAAAAGCCCATGTTTGTTTTAAAAGTGATGTGTGTATTTACATGTCTGCGCGTTTTATTGCTCCTTTAAGAAACTTTACAGCACTAATATGTAATCAGTAGGTGATTAAACAGGCATTAAATCGTACAGGTTCACCGTTTTATTTGCTGTTGCACTAAAACAATGACACGATAAGATCGTAGACGTTTGCATCCGTCTCGTACATTCTTAGCGCAATCAATCGAAGCCGAACCGTACACGAAGCGAGATAACTCTCCTGAATCTACATCAATTTCAATCAATCTGTCGTCATACTTATGATGTGGGTGTCCTATATTAATCACGGTGTTGGTCTGTCTGTCTGTCCATATATGTACATTTTGTATAGCGCCATATACATATACGTCTCTGATCTATCCGTCCGACCACACTTTCTTTCCGGAGACTATCTCGGAATCCGAAAGACATTCGTTTCTCTGAAATCACTGGGAAATGTAAATGTGCAATAGGGGTTTAAACATATCTAAGGTAGATGTCACTGTTACTAAAAATAGACCATGGGGTACGGTCCTTTTCTTGGAATTCAACGGTCAGGCACATGGCGTGACTCTCGCTTTCCCGTCAGTTTTTAAGTGGTTTTTTTTGTGATGTATTACGTTGGGATCTTTTTTTCTACTAAAGGGGCTTCAAGGAATTCAGTATCCTCTGTGATTTATATAAACTTTCTTGTCTGCGTGTGTGTGTTTTTTTTTTGTAGGTTATTACATTTTTACAAAATCTTACTAAAGGCCCAGGATCTACTTTTACGCAAGGCAGTGGCGGATCCAGAGGGTTTTTTTGGGCTTCAAGAAACCCCCACCCTGATAATTTTCTTTAAAAATCATGCATTTTCACCATTTTTCTGGAAATTTGGAAACCCCNGCCACTGCAAGGAATTATTATCACTGACAATAATGGCAGTATATTTTTTGGATAATATTTACTTCCTTTCAGTTCTTCAAAGGTCATTTTTAATTTCTCATTCTCATCTTACTAAAGAGGAAGGTTTTAATGTACAATTAATCAATTTGTAAAATATATCATTGCATTTGTTTTATGTAAGAAATGTTTTCCCTAGTTTGATTTGATACAGATAAATATACATGCAAATATCTCCACGGCTGTAAAATCTTCTAGATGTTCTGTTTTTGTCATCCGCGTTCAGTAAAGTCATTGGTGTATATGTGTCTGTCCTCTGCGTCTGTAAACCCAGCGTCTGTAACGTCATGAGATGTGTGTACATGTGTGGTACCCTCGTGTCGATGTCATTGGGTGTGGTATTCTAGAAGTTAGTTACGATGATGAGGTTAGGCTGACTGTGCTGAGTGTTTGACACAGGGTTGTGTATGTAGTGCAAGACAACAAAATCTTAATCACGTGACCGCTCCCCATGTGACAGCCGGTCCTCGTGACTGTACGTTATGCTTATCGTATACACATATTTATACCTCATGTGTGTACGTGCTCATGTGATCTTATATTATTTCCTGGTTCCTGTCCGACATATAAGGAATTCAATGTTACCAATTCAATACGGTAATACCTGTCTCGCGTGACCCTCCCTGTAACCAGTGATACTCTGTTGAGTGACCAGTTTCTTTTCTCTGACGGATGATACTGGACTCTTGTCGACGTTATCTAGCCGATACAAGAACTTTGGTAACTGACCACTCTCTACTGCGACACTGTCCGGTGTAGATTTGATTAATCACAACTGACCGAACTGACCACGTGGTCACGATGTCGTCTTACTGGCAACATGGACTCCTGGGGTGTATGGACAATTGTACGCTCTGCCTCATCACGTACATCATGCCTTGCTACACGTTCGGCAAGAACGCGGAGGCTGTCGGGGAGAGCTGCTGCTGCTGTGGTAAGGAAACTTAACCAGTCCTTCAAACAACAGCTCAGTTAAAAAAAAAAAAACATGTTTGTAATGATTTTAGTTTAACAGTGTTCGTTCTGATCAACCACAGACCAATACATTTATATGTAGACAGCTGTTGTTAAAACGAAACTAAAGCCACGGTGTAACGGTAATTGTTGACGGCACCGACTTTTGTGTAGTATTTACCACTGCTATATCGTGTACAAATAAACAGGTACATGTACCTGTGTCTTTATTACATGTTTTAGTGGCACCAGTTGCTTGATTAAACGCCTGTATGTTTTATGACGATAGGAGTTAATTTAAAGTTGGATTAGGAATCCATTTTACTATACAGAATACATCAAGATGTTTACTGATATACATGTACAACATTTGAATTCCCTACGACCAGCTCACCTAAGGAAACCGGACGTACACATATCGAAACTATCGGGTTTGCCGATGTTTTACATCTTAATAGAGTTCACATAGCGAAGTCATGCCAAGCGTAAAATATGCTATGCACAGCACGCTAGTTCATACATTCTGATTTCCATACAAAATAAAACCTTTTTTAACTATTCTAATCAAGTCCTTGTGAAGATCCGTTCATTTAGACGTACAGCGGACACATTCTATCTTCTGTGTATAATGAACACTTTCCTAGTCCAGACACATCATAATCTGTGTACAGTGATCACCTTGTTAGTCCGGACACGTTAGATTTTGTGTACAGTGATCACCCTGTTAGTCCGGACACATTAGATTCTGTGTACAGTGATCACCTTGTTAGTCTGGACACGTTAGATTATGTGTAGAGTGATCACCTTGTTAGTCCGGACACGTTAGATTATGTGTAGAGTGATCACCTTGTTAGGACGGACACGTTATATTATGTGTAGAGTGATCACCTTGTTAGTCCGGACACGTTAGAGTATGTGTAGAGTGATCACCTTGTTAGTCCGGACACGTTAGATTATGTGTAGAGTGATCACCTTGTTAGTCCGGACACGTTAGATTATGTGTAGAGTGATCACCTTGTTAGTCCGGACACGTTAGATTATGTGTAGAGTGATCACCTTGTTAGTCCGGACACGTTAGATTATGTGTAGAGTGATCACCTTGTTAGTCCGGACACGTTAGATTATGTGTAGAGTGATCACCTTGTTAGTCCGGACACGTTAGATTATGTGTAGAGTGATCACCTTGTTAGTCCGGACACGTTAGATTATGTGTAGAGTGATCACCTTGTTAGTCCGGACACGTTAGATTATGTGTAGAGTGATCACCTTGTTAGTCCGGACACGTTAGATTATGTGTAGAGTGATCACCTTGTTAGTCCGGACACGTTAGATTATGTGTAGAGTGATCACCTTGTTAGTCCGGACACGTTAGATTATGTGTAGAGTGATCACCTTGTTAGTCCGGACACGTTAGATTATGTGTAGAGTGATCACCTTGTTAGTCCGGACACGTTAGATTATGTGTAGAGTGATCACCTTGTTAGTCCGGACACGTTAGATTATGTGTAGAGTGATCACCTTGTTAGTCCGGACACGTTAGATTATGTGTAGAGTGATCACCTTGTTAGTCCGGACACGTTAGATTATGTGTAGAGTGATCACCTTGTTAGTCCGGACACGTTAGATTATGTGTAGAGTGATCACCTTGTTAGTCCGGACACGTTAGATTATGTGTAGAGTGATCACCTTGTTAGTCCGGACACGTTAGATTATGTGTAGAGTGATCACCTTGTTAGTCCGGACACGTTAGATTATGTGTAGAGTGATCACCTTGTTAGTCCGGACACGTTAGATTATGTGTAGAGTGATCACCTTGTTAGTCCGGACACGTTAGATTATGTGTAGAGTGATCACCTTGTTAGTCCGGACACGTTAGATTATGTGTAGAGTGATCACCTTGTTAGTCCGGACACGTTAGATTATGTGTAGAGTGATCACCTTGTTAGTCCGGACACGTTAGATTATGTGTAGAGTGATCACCTTGTTAGTCCGGACACGTTAGATTATGTGTAGAGTGATCACCTTGTTAGTCCGGACACGTTAGATTATGTGTAGAGTGATCACCTTGTTAGTCCGGACACGTTAGATTATGTGTAGAGTGATCACCTTGTTAGTCCGGACACGTTAGATTATGTGTAGAGTGATCACCTTGTTAGACCGGACACGTTAGATTATGTGTAGAGTGATCGCCTTGTTAGTACGGACACGTTAGATTATGTGTAGAGGGATCACCTTGTTAGTCCGGACACGTTAGATTATGTGTAGAGTGATCGACTTGTTAGTACGGACACGTTAGATTATGTGTAGAGTGATCCCCTTGTTAGTCCGGACACGTGAGGTTATGTGTAGAGTGATCGCCTTGTTAGTCCGGACACGTTTGATTATGTGTAGAGTGATCGCCTTGTTAGTACGGACACGGTAGATTATGTGTAGAGTGTTCACCTTGTTAGTCCGGAAGTACGGACACGTTAGATTATTTGTAGAGTGATCACCTTGGTAGTCCGGACACGTTAGATTATGCGTAGAGTGATCACCTTGGTAGTCCGGACACGTTAGAGTATGTGTGGAGTGAGCACCTTGTTAGTACGGACACGGTAGATTATGTGTAGAGTGATCACCTTGTCAGTCTTGACACGTTAGAGTATGTGTAGAGTGAGCACCTTGTTAGTACGGACACGTTGCATATTTTGTTTGAAATGCATGGAGGTAAAAGAAGCGCACTTATGGTATCAGGGTTTGCCAAAGATGCGGGAAAATAGTTACGGATGTTGCAGGGACAGTATCCTGTTATCATGTATATGACGTTGTTTTGTTTTAATTTGTTAACCAGAGAGAAAATGTTTAAAAGAGAGATTACTTGTTGTTGCCCTACATTGTTAAACGATTTTCCTCTGGTGGTCGGGCACTTGAAAAGTAGGACTTAAATCGATAAAACAAACCTATTTGTCCTTTTATCTCGTCTGTATACACAACTTGTGTACAGAGATACAGCGGGTGTGACCGACCCACACACATGTTATACATAATCCATCATCTCGGGTTATTGATAAATACCACTTTAATTTTACATTGTATGTTTATTATCGTTCGCGGGCGAAAACCAAAGCTGATGTTAAATATGATATTACTAATCGTGTTGTACAAACTTTGACGGTACTCTTTGTAATTTGTCAAAAGGTTTTAATAGTTGTTAAACCAATAGACAGGCATACATTACACATCTGGTGATTCTACTGTTTAAACTTAAAAGCGATATGTTTGGAATCTAAAAAATTAATACATTATAAAAGGATTGTATAAGATTAGGATTATGTGGGATATTTTATTGTTTATAAGATACCTCAACAAGAAATAGAAATTTCTCAATTACTTTATGAGATCTTCTATAAGCGATATCTTTACATATGTTATGAGTGTTTAGTTAGCTTGCTATTCATTATGGTTCTAGTGTTGGATAGGTATATAGCACACCAGGACCCGAGATCATGAAACGAACCTAAGTCTGAAATTGTCTTAACCAATCACAATTAACGTCATAAAAAGTGTCGTCAATAGTGATTGCTTAAGCAAAACATTAATACAATATTGTTTCATGATTCAAGGGCCAGGTAAACTATACTGTAGTGAAACAGTCCATCGCAATATACTTAACATGTAGTACGTATATTTGTATGTGTATCGAGCCCGCTTAAGTGTATTGATATGCTTATTACTCAGTTAAATTTTACAGCTGACGAGCCAATAATGTTACAGTCAGGTTGTGCAATACGGCTGGTGAATCTTACTACAGTGTTACAGTAAGGTTGTGCAATACAGCTGCTGAATCTAACTACAGTGTTACAGTAAGGTTGTGTAATACAGCTGGTGAATCTTACTACAGTGTTACAGTAAGGTTGTGCCATACAGTTGGTGAATCTTACTACAGTGTTACAGTAAGGTTGTGCCATACAGTTGGTGAATCTTACTACAGTGTTACAGTAAGGTTGTGCAATACAGCTGGTGAATCTTACTACAGTGTTACAGTAAGGTTGTGCAATACAGCTGGTGAATCTTACTACAGTGTTACAGTAAGGTTGTGCAATACAGCTGGTGAATCTTACTACAGTGTTACAGTAAGGTTGTGCAATACAGCTGGTGAATCTTACTACAGTGTTACAGTAAGGTTGTGCAATACAGCTGGTGAATCTTACTACAGTGTTACAGTAAGGTTGTGCAATACAGCTGGTGAATCTTACTACAGTGTTACAGTAAGGTTGTGCAATACAGCTGGTGAATCTTACTACAGTGTTACAGTAAGGTTGTGCAATACAGCTGGTGAATCTTACTACAGTGTTACAGTAAGGTTGTGCAATACAGCTGGTGAATCTTACTACAGTGTTACAGTAAGGTTGTGCAATACAGCTGGTGAATCTTACTACAGTGTTACAGTAAGGTTGTGCAATACAGCTGGTGAATCTTACTACAGTGTTACAGTAAGGTTGTGCAATACAGCTGGTGAATCTTACTACAGTGTTACAGTAAGGTTGTGCAATACAGCTGGTGAATCTTACTACAGTGTTACAGTAAGGTTGTGCAATACAGCTGGTGAATCTTACTACAGTGTTACAGTAAGGTTGTGCAATACAGCTGGTGAATCTTACTACAGTGTTACAGTAAGGTTGTGCAATACAGCTGGTGAATCTTACTACAGTGTTACAGTAAGGTTGTGCAATACAGCTGGTGAATCTTACTACAGTGTTACAGTAAGGTTGTGCAATACAGCTGGTGAATCTTACTACAGTGTTACAGTAAGGTTGTGCAATACAGCTGGTGAATCTTACTACAGTGTTACAGTAAGGTTGTGCAATACAGCTGGTGAATCTTACTACAGTGTTACAGTAAGGTTGTGCAATACAGCTGGTGAATCTTACTACAGTGTTACAGTAAGGTTGTGCAATACAGCTGGTGAATCTTACTACAGTGTTACAGTAAGGTTGTGTAATACAGTTGTTGAATCTTGCTAGAGTGTAACAGTAAGGTTGTGCAATATAGCTGGTGAATCTTACTACAGTGTTACAGTAAGGTTGTGCAATACAGTTGGTGAATCTTGCTACATTGTTACTGTAAGGTTGTGTAATACAGTTGGTGAATCTTACTACAGTGTTACAGGAAGGTTGTGCAATACAGTTGGTGAATCTTACTACAATGTTACAGTAAGGTTGTGCAATACAGTTGGTGACTCTTGCTACATTGTTACTGTAAGGTTGTGTAATACCGTTGGTGAATCTTACTACAGTGTTACAGAAAGGTTGTGCAATACAGTTGGTGACTCTTGCTACATTGTTACTGTAAGGTTGTGTAATACAGTTGTTGAATCTTGCTAGAGTGTAACGGGGGGGTTGTGCAATATAGCTGGTGAATCTTACTACAGTGTTACAGTAAGGTTGTGTAATACAGCTGGTGAATCTTACTACAGTGTTGATGTAGGACTTTTGATATAGGATGTGACAATGTCCATTAATATGCTGCCATAGTACAGTGACGTCATAGTCTATCTTCTACGATCGTTTGTGAAGATGGTTTCTGTATATGTCTTATATGTATCAATTTAATCATACTGAAAATTTCCCATATTTAAAAGAGTAAAATTTAAGGATTGATATGTTTATAAGATAATTTCGATATGTTTCTTTTATTGTTGCAGCCATGACCTATTTATTTCCCGTCATACATCTGGTGGCTGCCGTCAACATCCGGGGGAAGATACGACAAGAGAAAAGTATAGACGGGACGTTGTGTAACGATCTTATAGTAGCCCTGTTCTGTCCCTTCTGTGCACTTGTTCAAGAAGCGAATGAAATCCGAGGATCGCCGATGAGTTCGTACGGAATGGCGCGGGAGTAAATGCGTTCATAAACTGATTAACATCAACATTTAAACAACTAGTGATACCTTGTTCTTTAGGAATAATATATACCTAGTTAAATTACTGTCTAATAAAGCCAGCTAATCCGTATTTTATCGCAACACAATTGCCCTGGTTAAAGGAAACCCTCTCAAATTTTGCGCTGCATTTAGATGTTACCTGCATTCTGTTCAGAATGATATGCCTTTGTGATGTAAATTTTAGTCTCAAATCAGAATGAATGATATACTTACTTATATTATATTATTGATATAAATACTGTTATAGTGTGTTGATGCCATATGGCTTTACATTTTATGGTTTAGGACAAGGGACATTGCACGTTAGACTGTAACACGTTTTCCCTTTATATGTATGGGGGATGTTTTTATCATCACTTAACATTTAACATATGGTTTAGCAAAATGCTTTGTTTGTGGAGTTAACTGCATTTTACTGAGATGGTAAATAGTATAAATAAGAAGAAAAAACTGTAGACTCCAATATAGCGGTTCACTCTTTGGAAAACAATGATAGAGTTACCTCCCCTAAATCATGTACATCTACACTGTGGATATTTCTTGTGCGTTACATTTGTGCATTACGTATGAATCATTCCAATATCCTCTTTGTTAAATTAGCATAACACGAAGTAAATAATTTATAACCGTCATCTAAACCGTTGTTCAGTATTATTTATTCAATAAAATACGATGAAGGGATTCACACAGTTTAATGTTTTCATTACTGTGAAAGTCACTTGATTGATAACTCGCACTTGGTATTTAAAGTTGAGGAAGAATTTCATAAAATAAATGGAATAGCCACTACTAGCAATGATCATTGCTACCCAACCTCTTGAGTATGACGTCACAATTGTAATTACGTCATAATCATCATATATTTAGGGGGCGCTGTGGCAGTGAGGTAAAGGCATCTGACCGCCTACGACCACTAGCCCTCCACCACTGGGTCGCGGGTTCGAGGCCTACGTATGGCAGTCGCCAAGTACTGGTCGCAGGTCGGTGGTTTTTCTCCGGGTACTTTGTCCTCCTCCAACAGAACCTAACGCGTCCTTAAATGATCATAGCTGTTCAAACAATCAATCATAACCTCATCTTCAACACTTCTTACTGTCATGGAGTGAAAATGAAAACATAATTTCTGACGCTCAATTTGGTTTCCGACCCGAAGTGCTACACGGGATGCAATTTTTGTACTGAATGCTTTAATTACCAACACTTTACAGAGTGTTACTAAACGACTCTTCTGTGTTTTTGTTGATTATCAAAAGGCTTTCGATAGTATTCACATGACAAATTATGGTTTAGGTTATGGAAGTCAGGGGTTAGGGGTCGACTGTTAAATGTCATATGATCTATTTATGATAATGTCAAATCTTGCGTCAAATTAAATGGTACATTTTCTCCCACGTACGACCTCCAGATTGGTTTATTACAAGGGAAATCTATATTTCCCATTCCATTTTCATTATTTAATAATGACATGGAGTCAGAACATATTTACTCAAATTGTCAGAGTTATCATTTACATTTGATCAATATTTTTATTATACTGTATGCGGACGACACGGTTTTGTTTTCAGGGGACGTAGTCGATCTTCAAAATATGCTTGACCCCTTGCATTCCTATGTTGAACGCTTGAATTTAAAGGTTAATGTGGATAAAACAAAAGTAGTTATATTCAGAAAAACAAACGTGTTTTCCCTAATGAGCAATGTATATACAATGGTAGGCCTATTGAAATAGTAGACAATGTTTGTTATCTAGGGCTAGGTTTCAATTATAATGGCAGATTTACTTTCGCATTGGATAACATTTCTGCCAAAGGTAGAAAAGCTTGTTTTTTATTGATTTCTTTTTGTTTAGGAATTTTGTTAAACTTTGAAACTTAGTTGTCATTATTCGACACTTATATCACTTGTTTACTTAACTATGGTTGTGAAGTCTGGGGATTCTGTCCTGCAACACAAATTGAAAAAGTTCATTTGCATTTCCTGAAAGAAGTTCTTGGAGTAAAAATGTCTGAAAATAATTATACAGTTTACTTTGAGTTAAGTCGATTTCCTTTACAGATAAAGCGTAAAACATCCATTATTAAGTACTGGTTAAAATTATTGAAAACTGACAATTGTATTTGAGATCTTGTTACGATGAGCTTTTCGAATTAAATCTTGAAAAACCAAATTGTAAAACTAATTTTGTATATCAAGTCAAGCATGAATCAAGTAGAATTGACTTTCATGATGATTGGTTGGCTCAGTGTGTTTCAAATGAAAAACATTTCGTATTTTTATACACCCAACGTGTGCAAGATACTTTTATCCAAGAAGTGAGAAGCATTTTAGAAAACTCCTCCAAATGTAGGTTGTATAAATATATCGTAAATCATTACGATATGCAGTTCTACCTCACCAAGTCTCTGACTTATAAGTGTAAAACTACCCTCAGTAAGTATAGGTTACAATCTCATACACTAAGTATAGAAACAGGCAGGTATATTGGTATACCTAGAGCCCAACGGCGGTGTCCGCTTTGCAATAGAAATGACGTCGAGGATGAAACCCGTTTTATTTTATTGTGTCCAGTTTAGTCGGAGCTAAGAACCAAATATATTAAACCCTATTATTTCCGTCGTCCGTCCGTCTATAAATTAATACATAATAATAGGAGATTTAGCTCCATAGGTACGCCATAGGAGTTTTTGCACGCCATAGCAAAATGTGAGTGTTATATCCACAATATTTCGATTTTTCTATATTGGTATACTCATTTAACATGTTTAGGTAAACTATCATTTAAAAAAAATGTGGACTTTGTTGGAAAATCGATCTTGATTACGAAGCACATTTTAACTAAATGGCGCCATACGTGTTTTTTCACGCCATAGCTAAATATAAGTATTATTTTCAGCAAGTATCTGTTATTTCCTTTGGTATATGCATTAAAACAGGTTGTGGTAAGGTTTCATTCTTAAAAAAATGTTTATTTTGTTAGGAAATCGACAAAATAATTCTTCGCGATTCAGAAGTCAATTTTAAGGGAAGTAACTCGTACGCCATAGCAATGAATAAGACATGACTAGTACTGGATTTTTTTTTAGTTATGCATGTAAACCTGGAATAAATTACAATTTAAAATAGTTAGACATGAACAAATTTTATATTAATTTTAGAATTAATTACAACAGTTTACTTATTACATCTACTGAAATATCAATCGCAGAAACATTAAAGAGAATAAAACATTTTTAAATATTATAAATAAATATTAATTTCATTTAATGAACAGATCAATGAATAACATATGTACAGCACAATTATATATATATATATTTTTTTATTTCAAATGTGTAAGAAATTTTTAGCAATTATTTACAGTTTATTTATTATATCTTTTTACATGAGAAAAAAAAAAACCTTAACAAAACACAGCTAATTGATTAATGATGATCAACTGATGATGGTTCATATGATCAGCCTTTAAGAAAACTCTATTAATTGGTTGCTGATGAACCCAGATATTGTAGCCATCCAACTAAGAGGAAACGACATTGCAGCGACATCATCCCCCAATGACATTTTCCAGACACTACTCGAACTACAAACGGACCTACAGACTGCTGACATCAAGGAGGTGTACTTTGCCGGGAAAGTGGCACGTGGAAATTTTGGCAAGTCCCCAGGCCTGACAGCGACATCCTTTGATAAACAACGCAACAAGATCAACCGACTCATGAAGACCAGACTAAACTACATCAAGCTGCGAGTGAAATTTCAACAAGACTATGACCGTGACCTAGTTCATTTCAACAACTCAGGACTCCGGACCCAGTTCCTTTCTCTTAGACGACCATTTTTCAGGTGTTGACAATTTGTAGGATGTATGTTTTATTAATTTTGCTTTCATGTATTACAGTGTGAAATAGTGTGTTGTTGAATTTAATAAAGATTTGAATACATATATGTTTTCATTTTTCATCTTAATAGATGATCCATGTGCTTAATCATGGTACCTAAATATTGAAGATTTGTTTCTATTTTACAGAATTTTATTGATTGTATGTTAAAGTAATTAATATTTCCATTAAAGATCTATATTACTTATTTTTAATGTAAGAGTATATAATAAAGTGTTGTAAATAATTTCTAAAATGTGTAATATTTACATAAATTATGTTCATGTCCAATCATTTTGAATTTTAATTAATTTCTGTTTCAGAGCTGTGTGTAAATTATTCTATGTTTGTATTCATAAATAAATTGTGTAATTAATTAATATTTTCATTGACTTTAATGTTTTTGAAATTTATTCCATATTTACATTCATAAATAAAAAAAAAATTCCAGTCAAGTACTAGTCATGTCTTATTCATTGCTATGGCGTATTTTGCAAATGTACGAGTTACTTCCATTGAAATTGACTTTAGGATCGCGAAGAATTATTTTGTCGATTTCCTAACAAAATAAACATTTTTTTTAAGAATGAAACGTTACCACAACCTGTTTATTGCATATACCAAAGGAAAATAACAGTTATTTGCTGAAAATAATTCTTATATTTTGCTATGGCGTGAAAAAACACGTATGGCGCAAATTAGTGAAAAGTGCTTCGTAATCAAGATCGATTTTCTAACAAAGTACACATTTTTTTAAAATGATAGTTTACCAAAACATGTTAAATGAGTATACCAATGGAAAAATCGATATATTTCGTGGATATAACACTCACATTTTGCTATGGCGTGCAAAAACTCCTATGGCGTACCTATGGCGCTAAATCTCGTATGGCGCAAAATAGTGAGACCCCTTCTCTGTTCGTTTTGAGAACCGTTGATGGTTTCACGGACGCTGGAACATACAAGATTGATCAGTTATTAAGCTGTTGTTTGATGAGTCTGGTACTGATGCTCGGTGCAATGGCCAACTAAGCAAAACGTTTGAACTTATGAAGGCAATGAATAACAGACTAGAGCAGCTCGGTCCAATCAGTGAAAAGTAGGTCAAGGGTCAAGGTATGCAGCAAGCTGCAGAACAATTAGTGATATGTATGATGAGGTGAATCATGTGTCAAAAAAGCAAGGGGATGAATTACAGAAGCTGAAAAGAGCAGTCCACACACATACGCCTATAAACGAGAACTTTGTAAGTCTTAAAAAACTAGTGGATGAGTTGATATCTGATAAAGGTGAATTGAAACGAAGTGTAACAGATTTAAGGTGGCGCTCTATGAAGACAAACCTAGTGTTCAGTGGTTTATTGGAGTCACATAACGATAATACAGAATCACTAGTCCGAGAGTTTCTACACATGGAATTGAACATCCAGGACCATATCGAGCTTGCTAATGTTCATCGATTTTGAAAGTTCATTCACTGGTAAAAGAAGGTCAATCGTCGCTCGCTTCATCTACAACAATGACAGATCCTTAGTGTGGAAGATGTCAAACGAATGCAAATGTACCCTACATATAGAGCCCTTAAAGCCACACACCATCAGGGCAAGCCTGTCAGAGACAAGCTCATAGTACACGGCAGGTTGTATACGGAGCATTTGGTAAGTAGTGACGTCAAAGCGAAGAATAGCAACCCGCGACAGACCAGAAATTATAGTGACCTTGCTCAAAGTCCGTCGAATGGGTCTCTTGGTGCGCATGCCCAACCAACCAAACGTTCGCGCTTCAACAGCAACACTGAGTCCCCATGACGCCGTGCCCGTTTCTCACCATCTTCGTTCGTCATCAGGTGAAACTACAATGTATCCTAAAGACTGTATAGGATGAGGAGGAGAGTGAACTATCTACTGTTAACGTTCTATCATGGAATGTTCGCAGATCACTTGTTGATAAACTGAATTATCGTGATTTTTTAAACGTTTTATGTAAATATAGAATGCATGTTTATACGAATGCTAGATTGGTAGTGAGGATGACATATCTATAACAGGGTATACTGATCATGTCATACGTAGGCTCCACGGCCGTGAAAGGGACATTGTAATATATATCAAATCTAGTATAGCTGAGAAATGTCGAGTTGTTGAAACTGTTACAGATAGCATCAGTGTAATCAAATTGTAATATCCGTCTAGAAGCGATATTTACTCAACTGTTAATTATTTCCCGCCCGTGAATAGCACGTATAATGAAAATAATTATTTAGATTTGTATATATTACTAGAGGAAACTGTAAGTAAATATAAAGAGTATGGTGACACTTTAGCAATAGGTGACTTTAACGTACGTACTGGTTTATCTGAGGATTATATTACCTTTGATAGAGTCAGTGAATTTTCAACCCATGTTTTATCCAAAATATTGGAATAGCTTCCTGATTCCAATGTTTGTAAAAGGGCAAACATGGACCTATATGTTAACCAATTTGGAAGGCAACTTTGTCTTTGCAAAACAACTGGTCTCAAAATTTTGAATGGTAGACATGCTGGTAATGGTAATGGCCATTATACGTTTTTCAGTAACAATGGAGCCAGTCTTATTGATTATGTTTTAGTCACTAATACTATGTTAAAGGCCATTGCATAGTTTGAGTCTGATATTTTTAATCATTTTTCTGACCCTCGTTGTTTTCCGCCGTTCAAGAACCTATTAACGTAGAGCCTGAACCGTATATAACTACCTTTAAACGGAATGAGAACGAAAAACAGTCGATCAAAGAAACACTTCTAGTTAATTCTGTTGACTTATTAGATTTATGTAATAACGTTGTAAATAAGTTTTCAGAATATGTAAAAATAATAGTATCACGTTATTGTTGTAAAACTGTAACAGAACATGTCAGAGATAAGAAAACGATGACAGAAGATAAGCCTTGGTTCAATGATCAGTGTAAGCAAAGGTTCAGAGAATACAAGATTGCTCTCTCTAATGTTAATTTATGTAAATCAGTTGAAAATCGGGAACACCTCACCCGATGTAAGAGCTATTATAAAAAAAAAATGAAATTAAGTTAAAGCGTGAATACTAGCTTCAGCAGGAAAAAATGTTAGGATATCTGAGAAAATATAACTCAAAACGGTTTTACAAGCACTTCAGAAAAAGAAAGAAGTTTACTGACTCTCAGACGATATCTTTAGAAGAATTTCAAAAACACTTCTGTAACCTTGCATCCTCTGACCTAAAAACTGATGAAAGTATGAATAATTATACGAAACATTATGATGACATGCTCTTGATGCTGATATTACAGGTTGTGAAATAGAGTGTGCTATTCAAAACCTTAAATCCAACAAGGAGTGTGGTATCGATGATATGCTGAACGAATATTTTATTCATTGTTCTGAAGTTTTTGTACCTTGTCTTGTTGTACTTTTCAACAACATTTTTAAATCAGGTAATTATCCTCGTATGTGGACAGTTGGAAATTTAGTTCCAGTATTTAAGAAGGTGACCCAGGTAACCATGATAACTACAGGGGTATTTCAATTGTCAGTTGTATTGGTAAACTTTTTACGTCTGTATTGAATAGTAGGTTGGTGGAATTTGACATGGAGTACAATAAGATAAACGATGCTCAGTGTGGATTCAAACGGAATTTTTCAAAGAAAGATGCTATATTTACATTATAGGCCGTAATTAATCGCACGCTAAAAAGTAAAAAAACACGTCTATACTGCTGTTTCATTGACTATACCAAAGCGTTTGACCTGATCAATAGACATAATTTATGGTACAAGTTGATCAAAGAAGGTAGTGAAGGTAACATGTTAAATGTTATCAGATCACTTTATAAAAATGTAAGATGGTGTGTAAAAAGCAACGGAGTATGCTCTGATGTTTTCGACTGTTATTTTCATTGTATGTAAACGTTTTCGAAATGCAATTTATAGAGGACAGCTGTCCTTCACTTGACTTACAACTTACACATAGTTACTTATGTATGCTGATGATACAGTTATCTTTGCCGAAACAATTTAAGGTTTCAAAATATGCTAGACTCTTTGTTAAATTACACTAGCAAGTGGGGCCTTACTGGATTGTTGTTTTTTAGAAACGGGGAAAGATTAAAAGATAGTGAAAAATGGGAATACGATGGGTGTGTGTTAGAGATAGTAAATTAATTCAACTATCTTGGAATCTAATTGAATGATAATGGGAAATTTAAACAAACACAGAAAAAAATATATGAGCAAGGAGGAAAAGCATTGTTTGCATTATTGGGTGTATCTAAAAACAGTATTTTAATATTGAGACTCAATAAGCAGTGTTTGATACTTATGTCAGTATTATAGTCAACTACGGATCAGAAATATTGGGATTCCATAAAGGCCCTGACATCGAAAAAGTTCATGTAGAGTTTTGTAAAAGGTTGCTAGGTGTACGCAAATCCACTCCGAATATGACGATAAATTTCGAATTATGCCGTTATCCATTGCATGTAACAAGGAAACTTAAAATATTTAATTATTTGTTTAAATTGCTCCATACCGAAAATTGTTTTTTGAAATCCTGTTATGAAAATATGCTGCTAATCAAGAATCCATAGATCTGTGAAATAAATGATGAATTTTATCGTGTAGGTTTAGGATATATCGTTGACGCTCAGAATGGAAACAATTTCACTTATTAAGAATACTTATTATTCACTTATTTATTCAATTATTAAGACCAGATTATTTGACATTTTTAATCAAGAGGGATATAGTGTAATTACAGATATGTCTAAAGGTATGCTTTACAGAGGATTAAACAATGCATTTTTACTTCAATCGTATCAAACAAAATCAGTTAATATCGGTTACATGAAAGAAATTGCTCGACTTATGCTGTCAGCTCAAAAATTAAACATTGAATCTAGGTATTATGTTGGCACTGTTAGAACTAATAAATTATGTACAAAGTGTAATATCAATGATTCTAAAACGATTTTCATTGTGTTTAAGTTTGCACAAGATATACTGATTTAAGACTGATGTGTTTAAAATGTTACTATACAAATAACCCCAGTGTAAATAAGCTTGTTCGATAACATTGTACTTAATACACAGAATATAAAAGAATTATGTAATCATGGAAAGTATCTGATAGCGGCAAGTAAGCGCCGATCAGATATATGACAGTTTGTTTATGTGTCTTGTTTATTCTCCTGTGACCAATGTGGCTTTTTGTACATACGTAAATATCCTGTTAATTATATGTTACACTGATAAGTCAATAAGATCAATACTTTCAAAGTATGAAAAACTGATTTTAGTGTTAGTAACGCAAATAGGTTAATTATTCGAAATAATCAATCAGTTTTCTTCTAAACATTGTCGACATCACATGTCCCTTGGTGAATTGTATAGCTCATGCGTAAATGTATGAAGTAAATAACGGGAAAATGTGACACATGTCTAGGCACGTACACACGATTAAAATATGTCAACTTTTTAGTTTTTAGTCAATACAAATATGCTATTAAAGATATCTAAATACCAGTATAAAGTAACAAGCGCCGTCATTGGGCATTGGTTGCCTGCATGAAAAAAGTGTTAAACTGCATAAATGAAACAAAAAAGACAAAAAAAGGTCACCAAAACTCAACAAAACCGTAACGCGAACTCGAAATCGATAAAGTTTTGGGACAATATAAAAGTTCCACATAACGTGACGTCCTCACACTGAGACATAGTCAATAATACATTATAAATTAATGCTTACGTCTTTATAAAAATAGTTCACTGAAATCATAACATGAAGATCTCTTTTGCAGACAACCTGAATGCTACGAAATGACACATTATCAAAGATTGATTTATATACTCAGGCCAAGCGATACTTAGTTTATCTTTTGTCAGCTATAGAGAGGCATACCAGCCTCAAAACTAGGCAATTAATGCAGTAATATTGGGAATATATATAATGTTTGTCTGCTGGTCTTCTACTCGGAGATTGGCTGATACTACTAGAAAAAATGTTGAATTAGCTTATCTTTTTTTCGTCTTTAAACAATTGTTATGTTCTTCAATTACATGCTCTTTTTGTTTTCAATTTAATGTTTGTCTACCCACGCCAATTATGAAAAAAATCGCCCTAAAAGAGAAACACTGGTTGTATTATTCATATTGGTGAACTTGCGGGAGTTATGTCACCATGAATCACAGGAACCATGCTCATCCTTTATCAGTCCTAGTTTTATTTTATTTACAATCACTTGTAAACATGGTAAGCATGTCTTGTGCGCTTAGTCCATGCGACGTTATCATCTCGGTGCCCTTGTACACACAACTATCCAACGGCCAACGTACAGAACTAAATCCCTGTAAATTCGTTAACGTATATCCCAGACGTTCGACACACAGGGACACATAAACATCCTCCAGGTAGAAAAACGGGACGTGTTTCGAAACTTCATAAACCTTTTGCATGACGGCCATAGTAGTGACATAACCTGTACCGGAACAGTAGCCCGGGTACTTGGACCTCGGGTACTGATTGATGGACGCATACCACTTAGATCTGCTATCCCGTACAGGATAGGCAACATATTTACAGCTCCCTCCAACAGAACTCTCCAGCTTCTTCTTGTGGTCACGTACCGTCTTTAACAAATTAGTGACGTTGACATACATGT
The DNA here is from genome assembly GCF_002113885.1 of Mizuhopecten yessoensis. Classification (NCBI taxonomy): domain Eukaryota; kingdom Metazoa; phylum Mollusca; class Bivalvia; order Pectinida; family Pectinidae; genus Mizuhopecten; species Mizuhopecten yessoensis. The sequence goes on from NW_018405828.1 coordinate 80,024, forward strand.
CGTCATCCGTTTTCATAACGAATTTTGCAGACGAGCAATATAGACTTACCCATTTAAATCCCATCAAAGTTTTTAATGTAAGATTGTTATAAGTGTCGATAAAATCCTCCTGTACCATGTCTTTATATTTAGTGAACTCTCCGGCAGTTTCCTTATTTACTTTCCCCTTTGACTGAGAACCAAGCAAGAACACATAACGCACGTTGGAGGTGTTATTTTTAGAAATGTTCATCCACGTCTTTCGTATAACCTCTCTTTTGTACCGATTGTCATGTGTAGTCGATATCAAAATAACGATATCTATATTTGACGCTTGATTCTCACTGCAAATGTCCTTGTTGACGTGAATGAACGCAAAGTTATAAATGAAGCAAGCTGAGCAATTATCTGGGCGAACAAAGGGATCAAAAGTCGTTGTTGGTATGGATATTGGCGTATGGATCCGTGTTGTTTTTGATGATGGTGATGATGAGAACGACGATGACGACGACGACGGCGACGACAATGATGAAGAAGCAGTCGATGTTGATGCTGCTTGACTAATTACAAAAGTATTGTACTGCCTAGTGTTAAGTGTTCCTAGGAATTTTCCCAATCGATTTGTTGTAGGATGAATTACGAGGGTTCCCGAATGGTTCTTCCTGTTTACACTTCTGCCAAGAAACCATAAAAACACTAACATCAACAAAAGAAGCACACTGACCACCCATTTTTGTAGATGTTTTAGAAAGAGGAACACATTTTCACTTAATTCATTAAAAATTTAAAAAAAGTTAAATACCAGAACTTTTTATATCAAGTGTTTAATCTGTAAAAAAAATGGTAAATAATGAGTATGTTTTCATTAAAAAATAGGGTGTAGGGGTAACTAAAATCGGCTTTCTGAGTTAAAAGAATAAGATTAAGAAATTTTACTTCCATAATTTAAAAGAAAACAATATTTTCATCAATTCTACAAACATTCATACATATCTGATAACACACTTGGAAGAAATTGTATGAATTTGTTCTGCAAATGGTCAAAACCCCAAAATCACCTAAAATCACACGTTGTGTTAAATTGGTATCTTTGACCGATCATAGTACAAAAACGAACCCACGGACATATGTATTTTTTTGCATTTTCTACTATGCCATTAATTCCTTTTTCCAAAAATCCATATATGAAAAAAAGTTTAATACAGGAAATTTTTGACTTCTCAGAGGTGTACATCCTTAATAACACATCTAGCAATGATTCAAAATATGTTAAAAACACTTGTACGTCTTTACATTCCCATAATACATGAACTATAGTTTCTGTGTCAGTTTTACAATGAAAACAATATGGACTATTAACAAGACCTATTTTATAAAGATATGAATTAGCAGTTAAAATCTGTTGATTGATTCTTAATTGAAGCCACTGTAGTTTTGTGTTTCTACTTATTTTGAAGGGAATGGTATAGATTTTCTTCCATACCTCTGTGTTAAATTCAAATATTTCCTCCCACTTCTTTCTACCAGTAGATATTGTATCATTTTGGCAAAGAACATGGTAACAGTCTTTAGTTCCTTTTTTGTGTAAGAGAAATTTCCAAATTAATTGGGATATATGGATAATCTACATTCAAATTAGAAACATCCTCATGTGAAATGGATTTGTTTATGGAATTAATGACACCTTGATAAGTGAGAAAATTCGTATGAATGTCAAATTTCTCTGTAAACTCTTGATGGCTGTAAAACAATTTATTTCTTCTTTCTTTAATTAAGTTATAAACTATTGCTACCCCTTTCCTATACCATTCCCTATAAAATATACTCTTGTTTTGTATTTTTATTGATTAATTATACCAAATACAACATATATTCTTGATAAAGACAAACTTCAACTTTTTGCCAGTACTGAAGTAGAATTAATTATACGGCCTTAATTATATAATACGACTAAAGCGCAGTCAAAAAAGGGTTTTCTAACAGATTTGACCCACGTTTATCTGAATACCCAAAAGAAGAACACATCGCTTGTTATGTAGACATCCCGTCAAATAAAAACTACATGTAGAAAGAGCCTCAGAAGCAACGTAAGTGAGTCGGGGAATTCAACGCAGGCTTAACGAAGGGTATACTCAGCTATCAATGCATAATTATCAGACATAAAAAGTAAGATCATGTTGGATCGCTACTTTAAAAATAGCAACAAACAACATGTTGGACGCACATCAGAAAAGCAACAAAACAAGAGACATTCTATTCCTACTTGATATAAAACATTTAACCTCGGGCGAGTTGGATCTGGAAAACCATTTACCTGCATCGGTTACCGCCAATGGTATGACACACTGCATTCAAACATTTATTGGTGGACGAATAATGTTCTCATGGAATTTTCTTGTTTTGTGGAGACGAAAGTTACCGGAACAACACCCACCCACTGACAGGCAATAACACAACAAATATCTCAATCGCAAGGAACTTCCTTGTTACCAAGAGGGATGTATGTAACTCCAATACCGGAACTACGGGGTTATAGCTCCACTCGTAAGTGAACATCTGACGGTACTATTCTTCATCAAGGCAGCACATCCTTAAAAGCGTTGGAAACATAATGATGTCTTCAAATTTTCTGTCATCTGACCATATATCAGATCCTCCGCGTCAAAACTCTATTGAAGATACATTTTTCAATGAAAAACACCATTCTTTTTTCCCTTTAACTTCGACGAATGTAATGTTCCACTCCGTAAAATCACAGAAACGTTCATTGCACCAAGGGCGTATTTCTAACACTTATGAAATTTGTAACCTGAGCGACAGAAAACTACACGTGATACACAAAAAATGTCTTCATCATCTATATACTACTTTATACCACATACCGGTAGCATGATAAATTCATTATCATTAGTTGTCAGTATGAGAAGAAGTTGAGAACGACTTGAGCGGATATCCCATTCCCCAGCAATTAGGTACGTATTTTCTCAAAAAAGAACGTCTGCTTGCGTCAGATGAAAAAGATCCGCGGAAGAAAATAGTCCGTAATTAAAATATCAATACAAAATTACGGAAAAATATTGTGAGAATAACAACACTATTTCAGGCGTAAATGTACATATGGAAAAGCCAATGACGATAGGATTATTATAAAATATTTTGTTATTCGTAGTGTTCAGGTTCATTGTATTCCTCCGCGCATAACTTCTATTTGATTACGTTTGTCACAAGCGATCTTTGATCATTGAGCTTATAGGTCATTTGGATAGCATGGAGTTTAGTTGAGTTTTTTAAAATGAGAAATGTATAAGGCATTGCTATCTTGTAGTAACGTCATATAGATGATAAGAAGTGTATCATACAGTATCGTCAGTGTTTGTCCTTCGAATAATTTTCTCATCGCTCGCACGTAGATAAAATTGTTCTCATGACAAACACTGAAAATACAGTGTGNCACCTTATTCCTAATTCCTTCTTTAGGAAGTGGGTTGTCCAGGGTGTTGATAATTGCTACACAGGGTGACGAAATATCGAACAGATTGATAATATCGGTGATGGCCTTTGACGGTCGCTGTAGACGGAATGTTCATTTTGTGGGGGTGTCGTTTCCTATGCGTTGTGTTTTTAACGAATTGGTGGTATACAATGTATGTCAAAAACTGCTATTGGATTCTCTATGATCCCGTTTGTGTGCCGAGCTCCTTTATTTGCTGCACTTGTTTGTTTAAGGCGCATAGTGACATATATTTATCTGTACTTCTACAACGCTACATTTTTGGACTGTGTATGGGGTCTATGCTGTTGGGTAACATTCTAATAAAACTATGGCTAGGCTACAATTTATCTAGAAGAGTAAATATGTTCATTTGTATATTCTTTAGTTGTTAGCGTACTTCTTTGGTGAGTTTAACATCTGTGAAAGTTAAATTTGTCTCGTTAGGTAAACAGCTGTAAAAGTTTAAAACGTTCCTTGTCTGGTAGGGTGACAATCTCTAAAAGTTCAAAACGCTAGGTTTTTCATATGACTTTGTCTGATAGGGTATACATGTGTGCAAGTGTAAAACGCATCGGTTCTTGATATTAATTTGTCTGTTACGGTAAAAAATCTGTGAATGATATGGCTTTGTCTGGTAGGGTAACATTGTATGTAAGTTTTAAACGTACCGGTTCTTGATACGACCTTGTCTGGTAGGGTAAACATCTGTAAGCGTTTAAAACACCGCGGTTCTTGATATGACTTTGTCTGGTAGGGTAAAAATGTGTGCAGGTTTAAAACACCGCGGTTCTTGATATGGCTTTGTATGGAAGAGTAACATTTTGTGTAAGTATAAATCGTACCAGTTCTTGATATTGCTTTGTCTGGTAGGATAAACATCGCTGAAAGTTTAAAATGCTCAGGTTCTTGATATGAATTTGTCTGATAGGGTAAACATTTGTGAAAGTTTAAAACGCCCCGGTTCTTGATATGGCTTTGTCTGGAAGAGTAAAATTTTGTGTAAGTATAAATCGTACCGGTTCTTGATATTGCTTTGTCTGTTAGGATAAACATCGCTGAAAGTTTAAAGGGGCATCACGCTAAAGTAAGTATTTTTTTTCTTTTTTTTCAAATACTATATAAACATATCAAGTGAGACTCCTTATGGAAAATAACGATCGGATTTGGCTGAAATAGATTGAAATGATTAAATCTAAGATAATCATCGGTATTTTTACCTGTCTGACCAACGTTTTGTTCAGGGATTTCCCTCTACTAGGCCTGCGCATTGCACACCATTTCTTTGTAAACAAAATGACTGGCCGTGTGAAGTAGGCCAAAGAAAAGTGTTGAACCGTCAGCTACGAAGCGAAAAGTTAACAAATGGTCTAAAGATAGCGCAAGAAGTACGTTACGGAATCATTATTACAGGTGGGAAGTATTCAAAGGAGAAAATAACTGCCCTAGCAGTTAGTACGGTGCATATATTCTTCCGGATAGTCGGTTAAGCTAAAATGGAATCGACAGAAATGCTAGCGCTGTTTATATAATGAATAAATATCTGAAACTATTAAACTCGATCGCTAGTATCTTTGTCTGAGTTTTAACACAGATGAACTGAGTTTAATATGTCAATGGGTATGTATCGGAGAGAGTTAACTTTGTGTTTTTGTAAGTATACAGTGATTTATGCGAAAGGAAGTGATAAGTGACTGGTTAGTTTGATTTTGTCATGAGGCCCTCCAAGGGTTAACTGTTGTGATAGCCACGGCGTATCCTGTCTCTGTCGGTTCTCGTGATCGGAGTCAAATGAGAAACGTGCGCTTTTAGATTTACATAACTCATAATATTACCGGGTTCAGTAAAATGGTATGATTTTATTATATTGCCGAATTAAATGATTTTCTGTTTGTTTTTACATACAAGATTTAAATTAGTACTAATATGAATACCCGGCTTCCTCTGGCGCAACGACGCAATATATAAAAAAAAACCTCTCGTCGTCAGAAAGCGACATTATCGCAGCTAGATTAAAATTGTCAAAATGACGACCCAGGATGAATAACTTAGGAAGGAGAACCTACTTCTAGTAAATAGGATCGCGTAACATTTGTTTTTAAATCGTAATATTTCAATTATCATTATACAGGGGTTAGCCATTTAACAAAAATATCACCCATGGCCACAACCCTCTACTGTAGACTACTACCTTATAATTACTTATTTGTTCTGAAAATTGTCTGAAAACCCTTTAGATGTATAGAAAAGGAAATTATGAACACAACGACATATCCGTATTCACTCTATCTATAATAGTGATCGAGTAACATGCATTCTCCTGAGACATGCCTTTTTAGCAATTTTGCTTTGTAATGGTTTTTAGATTGTAATAATTATGTGTTACACTGCCATTTTTTCCCCTCACTCTTTCCACAATGGTTTATTGTCAGTATTTTAAATTCTGAAAAATTTCAGTACATTTTCACTACAAATATGTCTCACTTTTTTCCTTAAAAATGGTAATTATTTCATGAAAAAATGCTATTTTACACTAATTTCTTCCTGATTCCTGCAATTATATTAGTCAAAATATCATCAAAGAAGTGGTTGAAACAGTAAACAAGAGTTTTAAACCCATTTCTGCTATGAATATCACATGAATACACAGTAAATTACATAAACAAAGCACCAATCACTATGAGCACCATTTTTCAAAACAATGCCAAGGGAGGTAACTTGAAATGAAAAAAAGTCCATAAACTTATATTTTTCAGGTTTGAAATTCTTATTTGGGTAAAATGAGACTTCGTGATATTATTTGCATGTAAATAGTACCAAAGAATGGATATTCTACTGTGATGAGGGTTTCTTTATTGATGACATCACAGGTATTATGATGTCATCAATGCTGTGGGGGTCATCAGATTCAGCATATATGTTGTCATCAATACTGTGGGGTCATCAATGTCATTATCTATGATGTCATCAATGCTCAATGATGTCATAATATTACTTGTTCATAGCAACACACTATAAACAACTATAAACAACACTGTGAAGTAAATTAATAATGGGGAAAAACAGCTGGCACAAAAGAAGAAGTCTGAGTTTGCTATTGCAAAAATCAGGGACCACAAATTAGTATTACCTACTGCATGTAATGCTGAACCAAGAACTGGCAGCTCATCAGACCCAAATTTTTGTGGTTCTAAGCAAATACAAATAACACACGAAACTTGTTTCCTCCACCTGTCAATTGACTTCTATTGACCATAACTATGACAAAGGTGTGTATTTGGAGAAGCTTGCCTCCTGCGTGCGCTGTCGATTTAGGCTGGGACTGGTACGCATTCAACAAGCCTGTACTGCCTGTACTGGTGACCGCTTCATAGCACGGTCCCAGACAGCAATACAAAAAGTAGCCCCGTGCTTGAGTGGCTCACACACCAACTGTCGGGCACACTCTGTTGTCTGTTTAGCACATTTACCATTATACAATACAAGACATTTACCATACAGACACCATGTACATCTCAGTACAGAAGATAAGTTAAAAATAAATCAGTCCTAAACACCTGCCTGTCTATCGCTACACTGAAAAAAAATTCCACGTGTTTTAACAACAAACAAAACAAAAAGCCTCATTCACCGCACATTTGCATACGCACCAAAGAGCACCCTATGGGGCAAACATGTCAATGGGCTGTGCCACTCAGCCGTACACTCAGATAGAGTAGGTACCGGTCAATCAGCACTCATCTTGAGTAAGAAGATTGGCCTAAAATATCACCGGCTGGATCCCGTCTCAGAAAACAAACAACACAATACAAACGACGTCGACACATAAGCAAACTCAGAAAAGGTAACCGCAAAATCAGAACACAATCTCTATACACAAATAACCCACCCCAGCAAAGTATTATACACAACTAGGGTATCAACATAAACAAACATTGAACATGAACTTAAAAACAAACCACTCATTTCACTAGTTGGAAAACGGCCACAAGATATTTTTTGTATGCAGTTTTCACTTGATGATACTTTTATGACAATTTAACTATATACAAGCTTGATTGGCTGCTGATAATCGTTACATAGACAATTAAAGGTAGGAATCATTACAAAAAATTAATGTTCGCGATTAACCTGCGACGCATTTGCAAAAGTAGATTATTTTTCAAAACTTATGCTAGTTTGGTGAAGAAATTTAATCAGAACCGCATTTGACTCTTAAGTATTTGAACGATAAACCATTGTCTGTTGATATTAATCGTGTATCCCCAAATATTAGCCAAATAACCAAACTTCCCATTTCGGGGCATCCAGTTAGGGGCCTACGTGACCCTGATAGTATTTCAAGTTCTATTCATAGAACCACACACCGGAAAAAACAACTTGTAATTACATGAAAAATGGATGGTATCTGTGAAAAAATGAACAAACATTTTTTGAAATGAGAGTATGGTTTATAGTACATTGATATTTATCAAAACAGTTTCCCGTCTCGGGTACAGTGACGTTAGCATTTTACCCATGTCATATGAAGACGTTTTGTAACTGGATTTATTATATTAAGTTTTTTAATTCGCTTAAGCGCATGTCGATTATTTCTTTTTAATTATTATGATTTATCTTATGACTTGATATATAATGATCGTCTCATGAATTCAACAATACTTACGTAACAAATTGGTTACATGAAGATGTCTCTGTAGGGAGTTTATCCTTAGTATACGTGCTCCATCCATACGACAAAAGTCGACTGCCATTGTTGCATTCATCTGGTTTTCTTTTATCAAACGGTTACACAAGTCGAGAGTTTTGCTGTAAACGTAGCCGTGTTTGGTGTAACAGCGTTCTGTAAAATATGTCAGAAGCTACATTGCAAAGCATCAACGCGAAGAACAACAAAAGCGTACGGCGGTCATTTGTGATACTTTAGTACAATGAATAATATCTGTAATATGGCATGCATCACATTTTGTTTCAAAAGTATATGATAAAGTGGAATGTGCTGGCTTCATATTTTAAACGTTGCATTTGGTTTGAGACTACAGTTTTCGTCATTTACAAATCTGTGTCTATACATCAAAAGCTAGCTTCCATATAGTTTATGTTTGTACTCAACACAAGTGTAAATATTGTTGCATATTCACTTTTGCGGAATCATGATCGAGCAGTATATGGCTACATGTCAGTAGGCAAATGTAAGTCGTAAACAACGCGACAATTCAGACCATAATTTGACGTCACCTCACGAAAACGCATACAATTTGACGGTGAGACCCATAGAGTTTCGGACTGGAGATTGTTAAGGTATAATATATCCTGCTGTTATTGCAATATTTCAACATTATTGGTTGTTGGGTTTATGTGAGGTCTAGCTGTACAAAAGGAAAGTAAATATGTGCTGTACTCAGGGAAATCTTCGCACCAGGTAAACTTTCACTTTATACTTTGTGATAAGGTCACATTTATCATAACCAACATATGCATAGTATACTAACATACATTCATTACATACGTACCTGTCAGGGGCGAAATACACAGTGCGCCAATAGGGACTGTTCTGTAATTTAATCTACAGAACATGTTGGTGTATAGGTAGTTATGTTCATATATTGACCACTGTAGTCATTACTAGTTTGTGTAGTCGAAGTTCATTAGTACATACACTACAGTGTAATAACCTGACTACAGTGCAATAATATGACTACAATGTTACAATCTGCATACAGTGTAACAATCTGACTACAATGTAATAATCTGGCTACAGTGTAATAATCTGATTACAGCGTAATAATCTGATTACAGTGTAATAATCTGACTATAGTGTAATAATCTGACTACAGTGTAATAATCTGACTACAGTGAAATAATCTGACTACAGTGTAATAATATGACTACAGTGTAATAATATGAATACAATGTTACATTCTGCATATAGTGTAATATTCTGATTACAGTGTAATAAACTGATTACAGTGTAATACACTGATTACAGTGTAAAAATCAGATTACAGTGTAATATTCTGACTACAGTGTAAAAATCTGATTACAGTAATACAATCTGACTACAGTACAATAATCTGACTACATTGTAACCATTTGACTACTGTGTAGCAATCTGACTACAGTGTAATAATCTGACTACAGTGTTATAAGCTGACTACAGTATCATAAACTGAGTACAGTGTAATAATCTGATTACAGTGTAATATTATGACTACAGTGCAATAATCTGACTACAGTAATACAATCTGACTACAGTACAACAAACTGACTACATTGTAACCATTTAACTACTGTATAGCAATCTGACTACAGTGTAATAATCTGACTACAGTGTTATAAGCTGACTACAGTGTAATAATCTGACTACAGTGTAATAATATGACTACAGTGTAAGACGCTGACTACAGTGTAGCAATCTGACTACAGTGTAATGATCTGACTATAGTGTTATAATCTGACTACTGCGTAGCAATCTGAATACAGTGTAATAATCTGACTGCATTGTTATAATCTGACTACAGTGAATAATCTGACTACATTGTAACCATTTGACTACTGTGTAGCAATCTGACTAAAGTGTAATACTCTGACTACAGTGTAAGACGCTGACTACAGTGTAGCAATCTGACTACAGTGTAATGATCTGACTATAGTGTTATAATCTGACTACTGCGTAGCAATCTGACTACAGTGTAATAATCTGACTGCATTGTTATAAGCTGACTACAGTGTAATAATCTGACTACATTGTAACTATTTGACTACTGTGTAGCAATCTGACTACAGTTGATACTCTGACTACATTGTAACCATTGGACTACTGTGTAGCAATCTGACTATAGTGTAATAATCTGACTACAGTGTAATAATCTGACTACAGTGTAATAATCTGTGATGCTCTGTGGGTATTTGTACATTACAGCTAATGCTTTTTTATGAAGGAAACAATAGTGTCCATGCCATTTGTTCTTGAGAGGGACATTTTAGTGTGTTTAATACAGTTATATAATTAGTTCAGAAGGTAGATGTCTTGATGATGGATTTTTTTATAATGTTGTTTGTCATTTTCATCGATAAGTATATACACTTTTACCATTGAAAAGTTATATGTACTTTTCCAGTTGTTCATATGATACTAAATGTTAGCTTCTCCAAATTCTATTGAATGAAATACAGATGACATGATTGTGTAATTTGATCATGTCAGATTCATAGTGATTTTGTTTTGTATATTGATGTTTATTCATATTTACTTAAATGCTTCACTTGCAATACATTTTGAATACTATTGATTTAGAATAGGACAGTCTGTTTTTCTAATGTTGATGTTAAATGCATTAATGGTAATTTTGGCATGGTGCTATTGAGCAAACTTATTATGATCTTGACGTGTTTGTCATATGTATTCAGTGTACTGAAATGATAGTCACATAGAGAATCAAATACTCAGGAACTGCATTAGTATTTTTGAGGATACTTAGTACTTGATTAATCTTAGTACATCCCAAGGTAATTGCCTGTTTGTACATATCAATATTTTGATGTGTCAAAATTGTTTAAGTTATGAATACAAAGATTGCCAAATATCACATAAGCTCTGAGGCTAAAGTATAAGGATTCAAGTCAATAATGAATTATCTCCCTTGCCTCTAAATGAGTCTGATATTTACTGTATAGGAGTTATTCCATTTGAAAATGGCCAAATTGGTATCTAGTTCAATGTGTTTTATTACTATAAATATTCATGTATTGCATGTATCAGCATTATATTTCTGAAACAGTCCAGTTTATATCAAATGCCATAAATGTCGAATTGACTCAACAAGATTTTGTCTAATATAATTTGTTTGAACTTCTTAAATGCTTTTATTTTTCTGTGATTTATTATACAAAGATTGATATATTTGCTGATACATGTTTACTTTTAGTTCATGTTTTCCTCCATATACCTAATGACAATTTTGTTGCAAACATTTTTTTGGGGGGATATTATTCATATCATACTATGATATACATAAGGCAGATAACTATGGATGTAATACTTTACTTTCGGTTTCGCTTTTGTACGTGACTATCCTAGATAGGAGGTAAATTACAAAATAAAGGAGAATGAAAAAGAAGATGGAAGACATGTTTATTTCTAAATCCTGTCTGGTTATTGAACATGGAACACTAAGCTGGAAGCTGATCATATTTAATTTAATAATACATCATATATGACTTTCATATTTTTAATAACAAATGTTAAACCTGAAAATATTTCAAAATTAATTATACAATTTTGTAGTCTTTGTGCTGCTGATATGACTTATGATAAGATGAAGTGAGTTATTTTATTTTGTAATAATTTTGTACTCTAAACATATTATTAAAATGATAATTTAAGTAGTTTTAAAATGTAACTTTTCTTTATATTGTAACATTTATTAAGATGCCTAAAACCTAGTAAGAATGGTTACCGGTATGTGCTAGTATGGATGTTCTACAGATAGAGATTGGCAAAAGAGAGATGGCCGGTGTGGCTGAGCTAGGGCATGGCGTGGCCTGTGGACAGCTGTTTACAGGGAGTGGCCTTTACCACGTGCACTACCCTTGTCTGGCACTGGAGGAGTGTGCATCAACAAACGACGATGGTGGTCCAGTGTGGGCGGTGTGTCTTTTGGAACCGCCAAGGCACTAATTAATACACCTGGCCACAATTCATCGTCTAACTCCACCCCAGATAGCAGAAGAAATGATAACAATAGGGGAGGTGTCAAGGGCAAACCCCTTATTTGTATCCCCAGGCAGTGTCTTAATGCCAGTGTGCGCTCTATCTGAGGGAGCGGGTGCGCGCAGCCAAGTGAGCCGACATTCGGGCAAATCAAGGAGGACGTTCCCTGCCTGCCCATGTGGTGACCCAGGCTAGGGGCAAGGTTATGGCAGGACAGGGACGGTCACGCTGTGGGGAAATTCAGGAGTCGTCGAGGGGGTGGCAACCTCCGTTTGCTGGATCCTGCAGTTGAACAACAGGCATTGTTTCAGGATCTAAAGGAATACACTTTTCCAATTAAATTCAATATGTATATATATGTGTTTCAGTTCGTATTGCAAGTGCTCTGTGTTGTGAATATGTGATGACTGTTAAATTATTACATGGATTTTATATGTTCTCTGTATGTTTGTATATAAAAGTCCAGGGCAATATGTCTTTACATTTTTGATATTATATGTAAAAAAAATTTTACACTTGTTATCCAGTTTATTGATTTACTATATTATCCGATTAGGACAGTGCAGAGAATGCTGGTTATCATATAGCAGTTACACCAGGAAAGGAAAGTGTCAGAGTAATCTCATGGAATGTAAATGGGGGACTTGACAACAAGCTTAAAGATAAAAGGTTTTGTGAATTACATTGCAACAGATGATGTCGTTTTTCTGACAGAATGCTGGATACCAAATAATTATGAACTTAACATAGATGGCTGTAATTCCATTGTTGTACCAAGAACATTAACACCGCACACACAAGGTGGCGGTGTGATTGTATTTATTTGTAATATTTTGATAAATTATGTATCCAAATGTGATGTGCTTTTTGATACATATACATTGGTTGTACTTTAAATGTATTGTAAACTTATATAAGGACTTATTTATCTACTGTGTATATTTACCCCCCTGTCAGTTCTCAGTTGTACATGATTTATAATTGTGACTTATTCTATGAGTTAGAAACCGTCCTTGCAAAACATTCTAATGATGGAAACCCAATGAGTATTGGTGATGTAAATAGCCGTTCAGGTACTGATGCTGATTATATTCAGTCTGATACTATGCATCCTAGTTCGAGTAATAGACTAGATCCTTTGCTCACATATGCAAGTGACGAGTGTTTGGCAACACGTGTTAATCCTGATAAAGGTAAACATGTTATAGGTTAAAGATTATTAAACCTATGTAAAGCAACAGGGTTTCGTATATCAAATGGACGTGACCCACATGGTTATTCTAATGATTATACTTTTTGTGGCACAAATAAGGACTCAGTGTCATTGACAATTGTGCAATACCTACAGTACACTTCATAGCCATTACGAATAATTCGCGATGTAACCTCGTCAAGGAATTCGTTTAAGCGATTAATCACCGCGACCGATCACACAAAAACCCATCAGGGATCTTAATAACGGCATCATCGCAACCCGCGATGATTCTCGTCACTTGATCAGTCATCACAGGGGTCGTGATGATAGATCCTCGGTGCTGCACCAAGGTAGGTTGTCCTCGCGCGACACCGCGACTTGGTCAGCATAGTCTCGTTTACGCTCACCGTAATTTACCTGTGCTTGATAGAGGATATGTCCAGTGTATATGTACATTGGAAATGTCTTTGAGAAAACGGCATTTTAAAATCTGTTATAGACGAAAGATGGTTGAGCCCATGCATCAGTGTAATGCCTTATTCGTTTGGTACGTTCAAATAGCTGAAGTATAGTTTAGTTTACATAATGTATCTTCGAAGTTTACAGCTAGCTGTAGACACAAAGTTTCTGTACATGATATACTTGAGAAAAAATAAGTAAGTGGCATTTATACGTCTTGGTGTAAATCAAGCAAATTTACACTGCATAATTAATTAAAGACTTACACGCTTTGTTCAATATAAACATCGACAGAATTTGGATCAAATCTGACAAATTCTGATATCGAAATAACCTTCGGAAATGTCAACATAGATACGCGATTTCAGGATTTTCTGCAACAAAAATTGGACCTTAAAAATGATTCCCGTGTGTACGATTCATACACACAAAAACCCTCACAAAAACAAACAAAAATACGACGATGGAAATAAATGTTAAAGATATATTACGGTAAGTGATAACAGTATATTCAACTAAGAAATAACAACAACCAACAAACTGGTAAATAGGATAACATAGGTGACTCTGTATAACACAATAAGTGTGTTAGTTGATAATAGTATTCGTTTTGTTATATTATGAATTCATTCATCAAAATATTTTGGGCAAAGGTTTTACAACTTTTGTTATAATAATAATAATAATATACAACATTTACATATCGCCCTTTATAATTTATAAAATTACTCTAAAGCGATTTACAACACATGCCTAATAGAATGAGTTATAATTGTGAAACAAAAACAAAGAATCACAATCACTTTTATAATTAAGCAAGCAGATAATCGTAGCAATCACGAATGTGCACATACATGAATAAAGAAAGGATGGTATTACATGACGTCTTTGAAACGAGCCTAAAATGCAGACGTGAACAGGTGAGTTTTGATGTCCTTTTTGAATTTTGCCAGGGTATTTGACTTTCTTATAGTAGATGGTAAGCCATTCCACAACGTGGCAGAAACCCTTCAAAAGCACCGGTTTCCATAGGTCACAGTACGAGATTTTGGGACACAACAATGATTGCAGTGATCGTGACGGCTGACACAGGGTTACAAGCTCCTGTAGGTCCTGTACGAGATTGTGGGACACAACAATGATTGCAGTGATCGTGACGGCTGACACAGGGTTACAAGCTCCTGTAGGTCCTGGGGAGCTGTCCCATTCAATGCCTTGTATGTGTACACCACAAGTTTGTATAAAGCCGTGATATATACTTGTGGGTCATAATTACCGTTATAATGAGGATAGCCTCCCCACTACAATGAAAATTAAGACTACGGAAAATGAAAATAAATGTGGCGTTCTCATATATATATGTACATGTACACACATGTACTTGCTAACTTTATCCGTGTGCATTTGCTATAATAACAAAACTGACTGATTATTATTAAGATTGGCTATTCCCTATCATATTACCAGTATTAGAAAGTGTTATTTAGAATGGTGGCGTTCGGATACGATTTGTATATCATATTTGAATCAATTGATATGAAATAAAACAAGTGTCCTAATATTAAATGGAGAATGAAAGTAAATTTATGTATGAGATGACATTACTGTGTACCGGACGTAGATAAGATTTCACTGATGTCATCAGAAACCGAAAAAAAACTTAAAACTGATTTATATAATATCTATATATTGGTCGATCATTTCGTCGGTTTGCAGATACATATACATGATCCTGAATTATATTACCGGGAGCCTGAATCCTGCACGACGGATCCAGCTGGACTCGAGTTGCACATTACCCTGGTTGTGTATGTTCATATGATGTAATGTGTGTAGTCATCAATTCAAGGGGCAAAGAGCCACATCTCAAGTTAAATAAAAAAAAACT